>NC_092633.1:4798540-5052590 GCF_039555335.1 Amphiura filiformis
TTTCCAATATTCTATTCATTTGTAACCATTTCTATAACATGCATGCCGAGAGTGATTTTGAGTATAATATGCACATGCGGTGTTACCTTTTGTTTAATTTATTTCATACCAAAATATATAAAAAGTATTTTCTATTCTGGGTTTTCTTTAGACTCACCTACTAACTTGAGATCGTTGGCAAAATCGAGAAGTTTGAAGAGATTTGCGATTTGAGGACCGTATTCCGATTGTTGTTGGAAGAACTGCACCCATATTCCTGGTAATTGGTCAAATTCCTCGAAGAAGGACTCTTGACGAAACAATAGGAACACGTATGGATTTGGAGGGTCCTTTTTGTAATATTTGGGTCCTTCATACTCAGAGATGGGCTGTAAAAGGAAAAATATATTAAGCCACTTTTGTTTAATATCCCCGTGTTCATAAATCATCGTCATTGGTAAATTAGTAAAATTACTCTATCATGACCTGTTATGCAATATTGATTTTAACGCGACAAACATACTTTTAAAGTGAGAAAAATTATCAGGAAGAAAACAACACACACAAATAGCTACAAATTAACCTCATATTTAGCCATTTTCGCCCCCACGTGCCATTTTTTTGCGCTTCGCGCGAATTTATTCCAGTTTAGCTTTATACCAGTTTAGCTTCTATATGGCAAAATTTTTCGCGCGCGATTGTACCGTTAACTTATTGTGGACCAAAAGGTGCTGGATTCATAATACTTCAAAAAAATCCGACTTCATCCCCCCCATTATCAAAAATAAATCACTACAGCTAGTGACAAATCTTCAAAAGTAAAGACTTTGTAGAAGATGAAAACATTTTTATATTTTAAAACATGAAGTTCATTGAAACATGAAATAAATTTGATCTGAGACACTGTAAGTTATTCGGTAGTAGGTCTATAGCTTTCAATACCAAAATTGATTAGCTCTGCACCATGCACACATAGTCCGATGAGTAAGACCTGTTTTTTCTTAGTTAGCAACTATATACTCCAGACTCTGATCGCTCAAGAAATATTAACTGCGAAAGACCACTAACCGCCCACCCGAAAAAAAATGGGCGGCGCGGTACGGTCACTTGACTTTCGCGATTCGTCTTTCTTGCGTCATGTGAGGTAGTGATCATAGTCTGATAACTTAAAGGAAATAGGTCCTACACCAGTGGCGTAGCGACGGCGTAGCGACGGGGAGGCAGAGGAGAACGTGCCATGGGCGCCACACTTGGGCGCGCCGAATTAACCAATTCAGCGTCGATTCTGCGCCCCATCCAGCGATGAAAGTCAAAATTTTCCGCGCGCTTCGCACTAATTTCAGCACAAGATCATTTTAAGTATCAATTTAAGACTGATATCCAACTTCATTATGACCAAAATTAATGCGTGATTGGCCCTATTTGTGCACATTTTAGCGCGCTGCTCGCGCATTTATTTCAAACATTGGGGAGGGGCGCAATTATGTATCCTTAGCCCTGGGCGCCACAACCGCTAGCTACGCCACTGTCCTACACGTCGGACTATGCACACCCTTGGTCAGGGGGGCACCTGATCTACTTTCGCCCCCGGGCACCCGTGGCCCAAAGTTACGCCACTGGTCATTTTCCTTTGTCCCCTCGCACTAAAAGTCTGGCTACGCTACTGGTTACATCTATTAATGTTATACCTCAAATAGACCTAATCCTAAATAGTCCTAATCTGTACATACCTTTCCAAATTTAATATCAAAATTATTTCCAGGAATATCTACATACACTCCGTGCAAAAAAGAAATGTCCAGCGTCTACTATAATTAAGGTGTACAAGGCATTAGGTTCTTCAATTCCCTGCACAGATGCTGTGAAGCCGTGAGATGTTTGCCAAGGTGTCAATGTTTCTGGGTTAATGGGGTCCAAGGTGTGGTCGGCTTCTCCTCCGATGTATAACTGTGACCGCAAGCTGCGTATGAACCTGAGGAAAACCAAAATCAAAATATGACGGTTATCTCTTTAGCCTATCGCTATACATATGCGGGTGTTCTCAACTTTCGAAGTGACGGGCAGTGGCGGCGCTACGGGGGCATTTCCCCTTCCAATTTTTTCTTGCCTGCTCCCTCCACTCATTGAGGCAAAAACCCCAAATTACGTAAATTTCCACTTTTGCGGCAAGTTTGCGTAAAATTGGTCGATTTACCCCCCTGAAATTCACTTTTCCCCTCCCAATGCCCCCCCCAGTGGCGGCACCAGGAGGCATGTACGGACAGGTTTTGGTGAGATATTTGACCCAAAAAAGGGGGTCATTGGGTGAGAATCACCTTGAAATGAAAAATGGGGTACATTGGGTGAAAAATGGGGCCATTTGGTAAGAGGACCCTACAAATGGGGTAATTTACAAAGAATTAATCCTGTGGGTAATTCAGTGAGACCTGGTTATTTTAGACAGAAAAGGGGATCATGAGCGCGTAATATAAAATCCGTTCAGACCTATTTAAATATGGGTTCATTAGGTGGCAGAAACAGGAGCCATTGGATAAATGGGAGTAAAAAAAAAGCACGGGGTTAATGTGGCCCCGCATCTCGTCACCCATTTTCAGTGAGTGCCCCCCTATATGATCATCAGTCTTTTAGATTTTGAATACTGAACTTTTAATGAAGAAAGAAGAATTGAATTAAAACATTTTTTCGAAAGCCAAAGAGCCATAAACACGCAACGTTTGGATACATCCGAGTCCAGAACTCGGACTCGAATCCTTTTGAAGTACTGTTTTGGACTATGTACAGGACCTGGACTCGGACTCGAACAGTTGGGACTTGGGACTCGGCTCCAGGAATCAGACTCGAGTCATCAAGTTCTGCAAATTGTGGCCTTTTTATCCTAATTTATTTGCCTTATTTAGAAATGCATAATTCTTTCTTTTTCTTTCTTTCTTTCTTTCTTTCTTTCTTTCTTTCTTTCTTTCTTTCTTTCTTTCTTTCTTTCTTTCTTTCTTTCTTTCTTTCTTTCTTTCTTTCTTTCTTTCTTTCTTTCTTTCTTTCTTTCTTTCTTTCTTTCTTTCTTTCTTTCTTTCTTTCTTTCTTTCTTTCTTTCTTTCTTTCTTTCTTTCTTTCTTTCTGTTGTTGACTTTGTATTTGTTATTTCTTTCCGTCCTTCCTTTCTTCCTTCTTTTTCTTGCTTTCTTTTCTTCATTTTTCACTGTGTCTTTTTCTTCCTCTGTGTCTAGTTTTTTCTTTCTTTTTTGTTGCTTTCTTTCTTCCTTTCTAGTTTTACTTTATTGTTATCTTTATCTTTCTCTAGTTTTGTTGCTTTCTTTCTTTCTTTTTGTTATTTGTTGCAAAACAGGTCTAAGGTTTCCTTGCGTGCCACCACTGAATTGAAGTCGTCCAGCCTTCAATTTTCATGCATCATTGCGTTTGGTAACTTGACAAGCTTTGACTACTCCATGCTTTGACTAAAGGGACAAACGCTGAAGGTATGCTTCGCCAAAGGGTGACCTGTGGTGACCTCGATCGATGAAACTAAGGAATAGATGGGTATCACTAAAAGCTAAAGTAGACCAGGAAAGTAGACCTATACGTGTGCATTTATAAACTTTTCTATTGATCTATTTTGTTATATAATTTCTATACTCTTGTTATTCGCAAGCTTCGACCTTAGAATTACACATGTTATCTTATCGAATACTGCACCACACTCATTTGTTAAAATGTCATTTTGGCTGGCCCGCAGCCCATCGCTCTATTGCGATTTTGACCATATAGTTTTAAGTAAATAAGCCTGAGACAAAAAAATACCATGGCTTTTTGGTTTAGACGAATAGACATTCCAATATCTGTGACTCCATCCACTTTATGAATAAATCATTACTGTATTTTGCCTTTGATCCCGGGCCTTTGATCCCATTTATGAAGTCTGACAAACTTTTGGTTGAGTAATTAAGTGGAACGTAAATAAAGCGTAGACACACAGTCAAAAATCGTTAGATCACGTGCTTCGCATTTGTTGAAAGTTTTTTTGAATCAATCTTCCTTTATTGTTCGCTTGTCCTTCAATTTGTTCCGTCTTTGTAGAAAACTTACACCAATATTGACTATCGTCACGTGCAAATGATTCAAGCCAACACAAATTGTCACAAGTAAGACTAAGTTTAAAATTCAATATCACAACACAATTTTTTTTTTTCTTACTATACGTATCGTATAATTGATATGTTGCATTTTAAGTGTAATTTTAATTGATCTCGTATGCTGTGATAGGGAAAGAAAATGTATTATGTTTGGAATCTAAATAATTGGATGCATAATACTCTTTCCAAATATGTATTTTGATTTCCCTCTTTGTGAAAGATATGCCGGTTCAAAATGGTATCGACTATCGAGACTTTTGGGATACCCTGTATGAGGTTAATTTGGGAGATACATAATATATACAGGCGTCAACATTGGGGATGCTTATGGACCATTCCCCTTTCCCCACCCCACTCCGGATCTACGCCAATCTATACAGAGGTCAGTAGTTCCCATACTATTTTCCTGATTGATATTTTGTTTTCTTTGTAGAAGCTTTGTAGAAAAATTATTAACCAGTATCGATATCGACACATGCAAATGATTCAAGCCAACACAAGACATTGTACTTGTCTTTATTGTAATTAGTAATTTAAAAACACTTAAGGTGGTACTACACCCCTTGATAAATTTGTGACTATTTTTGCATTTTCTCAAAAACTAATAACACACTGGTTACTTAAGTTATGTATATTATAGGGGCAAGGAATCCAGTTACTACACTGGAATTTCAGTGACTCAAGACAAGCGGTACGTTATTTATGATAAGAAAAGAGGTACCGCTAGAATGTACCTCATTTCTTAACATAGACAATGAACCACTTGTCTTGAATCACTGAAATTTCAGTGAAGTAATTGGATTCATTGTACCTATAACTTTTGTTACCAGTGTGTAGTTAGGGGTACACCTTAAAAGTAGTTTAAAGCTACATGTACATGTATAGCATGAATGATAGGGCAGATGTTGGTGATCTAAAATTGAGTATTATCCGCTTTTGCATCTTTTCAAGTATACAAGCATACAAAGTAAACGATTATGACAGCACCGCATCTCAAAAATATAATATAAACTGCTGATAATAACATAATGATAGGCCAATAATAATAATAAATAATCGTCATCATCGTCATAATAACGATTAAAAAATCCATACCTGGTTTTTCGTGAATGACAACATCAAGATAGCTCGTTATAGTTGTAGCATTGAAACTATCTGCAGGAAACAATCGATCTCCCAAAGAAAGTGACGTTGGGTCCAAATTAACACATTCTATGTTGTACTGAGGGAGTCCGTTTTCGTTTAATGGACATCTGGCGAAGTAACTGTAGCCAAACCAGAAGGCGTTGTTGTCTTCCATGGTAGATCTAATGGCTTCAATGCAACCATCAAATCCTGCCTGAGTTCCGCGGCTTTCTGGGGAGCAGATTCCCGGAATTTGAGCCTCCGTAGCACCTGCAATAGTTCAAACATTTGTAACAAATATTTTTAACTTATACAGGTAAAAGTGAAATAGAAGCTATCCATAGGTATGAGCTATTAGAGCATAGTTCTAAGGTCTATAATCAGAGAGAGAATTAATAATGAAAGGTTTAAAGAGAGACAGGGGCGGAGAGAGGGGGAGAGAGAGTGAGGGGAGAGAGAGAGAGAGAGAGAGTTACATGCAAACTGACAGTCTAAGAGCTCGAGGAGCCAAACACTGAAACTTAAATTTTATTTAACTTCAGTAATTGTAGCTATAGTTGTATAAAGCGACCATAAAAGAACTCTTAATGAAACTTGAACAGCCTTGGCTGCTCGACTGAGCTGAATGGAAGTTGCGCTAATGATGAAAAGTTTGGTCAGTTTACTTTGTTAAATAATTGCTCTAATCACCACAGCTCAAATCTGCTGAAAAAAAAGTTAAAAACTTAATAGTAAGCAAAAAGATGTATTTTGTACTTACCAAGACATGTTAGAAACACGAGCACTAAAATAGCGTGGCGATCCATTTTAAGGGTCATGTGTTTATGAGTTCGAGGTAAATCGAAGAAAGTGTTCGAAATAACACAGTGAACTGTACGGTCATGTGATTCTGATCAATACCAGGACTGCCTCTGTGTATATCCTACGTAAATATCACTTTTCTTTTCATTGCGTAATAACATCTTTAAATAAAGTTGCTCGGCATCTTGGCTGCATTTTAACTCCCTTTCAAACATTATTTTTGTGTGTTTTACTATATACACAAATGAGTCATTTGCATGAAATCATTAAGCTTCATTTTATATGCCAAAACAAAAAATGAACTATTTACACTGTATAACGTGACCACCACTTTTCTAACACATTCTTACCTTCGCTTTGAACAGGTTTATAGTTTTGTGGATAACAACATGATGATTTTTAGTCATGATGTTTAGGAATTTGATACTAAATGTTGCACTTTATAATAATGCGCGATTTCCATAAAGAATAGATTCTTATCTGTTTTCCACAAAATGTTAGCTTTCATTGATCACATTATGTCCCCTTTTAATTTTGAGCCAGCAAATGTGGTAAAACAAAGAGCATTTCATTTGCTCACCAACGAAATACTGTCTACATCTGTGGCGTAGCCAAGGGGAGGTGCCCGCTTATCTTGCCTTCGCTTTTGATATGTTTGAACGGGTTAGTTTTGGGATTACATGATCATTTTTAGCCATGATGTTTAGGAATTTGATACGCAATGTTGCACTTTATAATAATGCGCGATTTTCATAAAGAATAGATTCTTATTTGTTTTCCACAAAATGTTAGCTTTCATTGATCACATTACAATGCATGTCCCTTGAGGTAAAACAAAGAACATTGCTATTTCATTTGCTCACCAATTTATGTTCAAGAGTTTAAAGTTCAAGAAACAAAATAAATGAACAAATCAGATTATACGTAAACACTTTTTTTTTTTTATTCTTGCCTTGGAATTTGATACTAAATGTTGCACTTTATAATAATGCGCGATTTCCATAAGGAATAGATTCTTATTTGTTTTCCACAAAATGTTAGCTTTCATTGACCACAATAAGGCCCCTTTTAAATTTGGGCCAGCAAATGAGGTAAAATAAAGAACTATTTCATTTGCTCACCAATTTTTGTGGAAGAGTCAAAATGCTACAAACGAAATTCAGTCTACATGTCAGTGGCGCAGCCATAAAGAGTCCATAATGAATAGATTCTTATTTGTTTTTCCCCAAAATGTTAGTTTTCACTGATCACGTTATGTCCTTTTTAATTTTGAGCCAGCAAATGAGGTAAAACAAAGAACATTGCTATTTCATTTGGGATCATCCGGTTCAGAGGTCAGAGAAGTTTTAACTCTAGTAGCGTTTTAGATTTGAAATTAAACTCGGTACTTCTGAGGCCTCTGACGTCATGTCTGAGGAAACTTGCAATATGTCCATATATCGAAAAGGGGCCACAATGTTGATGATTTTATTATGAATGAGCTTACTCTGATAATGGACTTATGGTAACAAAGCTTTTGATTATGTGACATCGCTAATGCGCGGCTTTGTTGGATACCCGTTATTGACTACGGAGAAATGAGGTAAAATAAAGAACTATTTCATTTGCTCACCAATTTATGTTCAAGAGTCAAAATGCTAGAAACAAAATTCAGTCTACATGTCAGTGGCGTAGCCAGGAGAGGTGCCCCGCTTATCTCGCCTTCACTTTTGAACAGGTTAGTTTTGGATATAACATGATAATTTTTAGCCATGCATGATGTTTAGGAATTTGATACTAAATGTTGCACTTTATAATAATGCGCGATTTCCATAAAGAATAGATTCGTATTCCACAAAATGTTAGCTTTCATTGATCACATTGTGTCCCCTTTTAATTTTGAGCCAGCAAATGAGGTAAAACAAAGAACATTGCTATTTCATTTGCTCACCAATTTATGCTCAAGAGTCAAAAGTTCAAGAAACAAAATAAATGAACAAATCAGATTATACGTAAACACTTTTTTAAACACATTCTTGCCTTTACTTTTGAACAGGATAGTTTTGTGGCTAACATGATAATTTTTAGTCATGATGTTTAGGAATTTGATACGCAATGTTGCACTTTATAATAATGCGCGATTTTCATAAAGAATAGATTCTTATTTGTTTTCCACAAAATGTTAGCTTTCATTGATCACATTACAATGCATTATGTCCCTTGAGGTCAAACAAAGAACATTGCTATTTCATTTGCTCACCAATTTATGTTCAAGAGTTTAAAGTTCAAGAAACAAAATAAATGAACAAATCAGATTATACGTAAACACTTTTTTAATCACATTCTTGCCTTTACTTTTGAACAGGATAGTTTTGTGGCTAACATGATAATTTTTAGTCATGATGTTTAGGAATTTGATACGCAATGTTGCACTTTATAATAATGCGCGATTTTCTTAAAGAATAGATTCTTATTTGTTTTCCACAAAATGTTAGCTTTCATTGATCACATTACAATGCATTATGTCCCTTGAGGTAAAACAAAGAACATTGCTATTTCATTTGCTCCCGCATTTGCTCACCAATTTATGTTCAAGAGTTTAAAGTTCAAGAAACCAAATAAATGAACAAATCAGATTATACGTAAACACTTTTTTAAACACATTCTTGCCTTTACTTTTGAACAGGATAGTTTTGTGGCTAACATGATAATTTTTATCCATGATGTTTAGGAATTTGATACGTAATGTTGCACTTTATAATAATGCGCGATTTCCATAAAGAATAGATTCGTATTTGTTTTCCACAAAATGTTAGCTTTCATTGATCACATTATGTCCCCTTTTAATTTTGAGCCAGCAAATGAGGTAAAACAAAGAACATTGCTATTTCATTTGCTCACCAATTTATGCTCAAGAGTCAAAAGTTCAAGAAACAAAATAAATGAACAAATCAGATTATACGTAAACACTTTTTTAAACACATTCTTGCCTTTACTTTTGAACAGGATAGTATTGTGGATAACATGATAAGTTTTAGTCATGATGTTTAGGAATTTGATACGTAATGTTGCACTTTATAATAATGCGCGAATTCCATAAAGAATAGATTCTTATTTGTTTTCCACAAAATGTTAGTTTTCACTGTTCACATTATGTCCCCTTTTAATTTTGAGCCAGCAAATGAGGTAAAACAAAAATACCTGGATTGACTACGGGAAATGAACCATTGAAGAGTATCCCGTCCTTCGGATGGTAAGCCGTCGGTCCCATAGAGAGCCATACCTGACCTGTTGCCTACATGTACCTCACAGTAAGTTTCGAATAGAGTATGATGATGTTTGCCACAGTGGCGTAGCATGGGTCATCACATGGGGGGTTGGCACCGGATCTGATTGGCGGGAGGGGGCACAAGCCGTTTTTCGGCAATTTTCCTATGTTTTTTTTTTTACATTTCAGATCAGACCCCCCCCTGTGCCCATATGACGCTACGCCACTGGTTTGCCATGAACTCCGATAGAAATAAGCCACCCTTCAGTTGGAGGCTTTCTTGGGTTTTAAACATCAAGGGTTGTTGTCAAGTAATTCAATTAAAACGGGTAATACAATATTCAGAACATTTGAGCAGCATATTTTATTGTAAGAAGTACAAAATAACACTTGAATTAGCGATATGGTAAACACTTTATTTGCATGAGAAAGGTGTAATTAAATGCAATTCTGTTACAATTTAAAAGTCAATGAACAATGAAATAAAATGAATTATCTTATATTATATTCGCGGTAGAAGTGACGTATAAGGCTACCATAGCAATAGATGAATACAATTTTTGACTATATCATCCTGCACTATACAACGTTCACGTGGTATAGATGATCACTCGCACCTTTAAGATTAGTATCTTTGAAAAGAGCGGTATTGTATTCAGTCGAGTCTATGATTGCAGACATACACCGGTGATGAGTGCAACCTGCAGGGCGATCTATTCAAAATTGTACTCATCTATTACTATGGTAGTTATTCCGATTATTGCGTCACTTCTACAGCAAGTATATAGGCCCTAATATAAGGGGCTCTTATATTTAAGACAAGTATAAATCATGAATAATTTTTATTATAAGATTTTTAATCAATGGAATATTCTAGTTGAAATCCATACATACCCCCTTGTGGAAGACATGGGAATGTGAATTTCAAATGTGGTCACCTGAATGGGTGACTCCATTTGAAATATGGGATGGGAGATTAAGGTCATGACTTCAGCAGGGGGTGTCCAGCAAATACAAAACGTTTTACAGAAAATGTTTCATTTACAGAAAACGTTTCATTGTTACGGTTATAAAACGTTTTAATAACGTTCCAACACATTTTTGAGCTTGAATATGATGCCACATAATGCCAGTGGACCATATGTTGATACCAAGGACGTCCGATTTTGGATCGTGAGCATTGATGGCATTATCAGAATGATTTCGGAAATTTGCGGCTTCTCCAGACTGGTGGGTTTGGGCCTATAGGCCTACGTCTTCCTTTGCTCTCGACTGGTGGGTTAGGGCCTACGTCTTCCTTTGCTCTAGACTGGTGGGTTAGGGCCTACGTCTTCCTTTGCTCTAGACTGGTGGGTTAGGGCCTACGTCTTCCTTTGCCACTACCAGAGGAATGTCCGTCATCGAATTTCCTTGATTTATCACTATCCTCTGAAAAAAAAGAGATCAACAAAATTATTATGGTGATGTGCATGACTCAATTAATGTTATTGTGATTTCACATAATGCCTAAAAAAGATATTTGAATTATCTGTGTAAAGGAGCGGTTCTTTAATTTATTTAATCCTACAAATTACACAACCGGTGTCGGGCCTGGCCCTTCTTCAGGTGAAAAAAGCAATGCATGATTGTAGAGAAAAAATACGAACGAAATGTGATATCTTATCTTACTATAAATAGGGAAATGTTGTATCTATCTATCTATCTATGTATGTATCATGGAAAGGCTCCGTCAGTTTCGATCCAAATGTCGCCAAATTCATACGGGAGATCGATGAATATACGGGAACGTGTTTAAACTTTATTTGGTTGAAAACGGTCAAGAATTGGCCTCAAAATCAGTGAAAATGTGGTACGTTGCTATGCTGGGTAAACAAAAAAGGGAGTCAATTGTCAAGCTAGCCCGTGCGCGTCGTACGGGCGTATCTAATGCCAAGCCGCTCGCGTAGCTGCAGCGATAGCGCGCAGGTAACGCAGCACTACGCCATGTCGCGCGTAAACGACGCAGAGTCGCGCAATGAATGATAATACGGGTGAACGACCGACCGTAGGCGTAATAAATACGGGGAAAAGATGTGTGTTAAAAAGTACAAACAACATGAAGAGGTAGGCCTACTGTAATTAAAAAAAAACAAAATGAAGACAAACAGGTAGGCCTACGAGTATGTGGGTTAGCCTATAGTTAGTCACAGTAAGAAAATGAAAACGGGAATAAAATAGGCTAAAGAAGGAAAGAATAATAAAATCTAATAAAATTAGATGATTTAAATAAAAAAAGCTATTAAACTGAGGACATAACTAAATAAATAACATGAAAACGGGAAATCACAAGCTAAGCAGCAAATAAAAAATGAAGTCAACAGGGAAATGTAAGAAAGGACAGGTTTAGAAAATAATGGGAACGGGATTGAGTAAATAAAAAACATGGTGACGGAAATTTGCAAGCTTAGCAGCAAAATGTTTTTAAAAAATGGAACAAAATTGGCCCATGTAGAAGAAACTAAAAAGAAAGAAGCTAAAATGGAAACTTAGGCTTAACGAGGGTCAGACTCAGATAAATGAAATTTACCTTTTCAATGATTCTACCTGTTCAGTAATTCCTCCCGTTTTAGTGAACGCTCCCAGTGAACACTCACCTAGCGGGGACCCGCGCGTAGCGCGGGTGTCCCGCTAGTCTTACTATAAATAGGGAAATGTTGTATCTATCTATCTATCTATCTATCTATCTATCTATCTATGTATCTATGTATCATGGAAAGGCTCCGTCAGTTTCGATCCAAATGTCGCCAAATTCATACGGGAGATCGATGAATATACGGGAACGTGTTTAAACTTTATTTGGTTGAAAACGGTCAAGAATTGGCCTCAAAATCAGTGAAAATGTGGTACGTTGCTATGCTGGGTAAACAAAAAAGGGAGTCAGTTGTCAAGCTAGCCGGTGCGCGTCGTACGGGCGTATCTAATGCCAAGCCGCTCGCGTAGCACAGCGATAGCGCGCGGTAACGCAGCACTACGCCATGTCGCGCGTAAACGACGCAGAGTCGCGCAATGAATGATAATACGGGTGAACGACCGACCGTAGGCGTAATAAATACGGGGAAAAGATGTGTGTTAAAAGTACAAACAACATGAAGAGGTAGGCCTACTGTAATTAAAAAAGAAAACAAAATGAGGACAAACAGGTAGGCCTACGAGTATGTGGGTTAGCCTATAGTTAGTCACAGTAAGAAAATGAAAACAGGAACAAAATAGACTAAAGAAGGAAAGAATAATAAAATCTAATAAAATTAGATGATTTAAATAAAAAAAAAGCTATTAAACTGAGGACAGAACTAAATAAATAACATGAAAACGGGAAATCACAAGCTAAGCAGCAAATAAAAAATGAAGTCAACAGGGAAATGGACAGATTTAAAAAATAATGGGAACGGGATTGAGTAAATAAAAAACATGGTAACGGAAATTTGCAAGCTTAGCAGCAAAATGTTTTTAAAAATGGAACAAAATTGGCCCATGTAGAAGAAACTAAAAAGAAAGAAAGAAGCTAAAATGGAAACTTAGGCTTAACGAGGGTCAGACTCAGATAAATGAAATTTACCTTCTCAATGATTCTACCTGTTCAGTAATTCCTCCCGTTTTAGTGAACGCTCCCATTTACTCACGAGGGATTGAGTAAATAAAAAACATGGTAACGGAAATTTGCAAGCTTAGCAGCAAAATGTTTTTAAAAAATGGAACAAAATTGGCCCATGTAGAAGAAACTAAAAAGAAAGAAAGAAGCTAAAATGGAAACTTAGGCTTAACGAGGGTCAGACTCAGATAAATGAAATTTACCTTTTCAATGATTCTACCTGTTCAGTAATTCCTCCCGTTTTAGTGAACGCTCCCATTTACTCACCTAGCGGGGACCCGCGCGTAGCGCGGGTGCATCCCGCTAGTACTATTAAAGAGGAACTTGCCGATAATCGATACTTTGAAGAGGAACTGATCGATTCATCGGTATCATCTCGGAGATTATAGATAAATTATAAATTAATAAATAGATAAATAAATAAGTTCTAGCATTTCCAGATGAATGGTAAATGCATAGATAGATAGATAAATTAATAAATACAAATAATTATTTGGATTTATTCGGTAGATCAACCAATGGTGGCCCGCTTATTTACGGTCCGTTGCTGCGTTGCTATACGCGGATTACGCACAGGTCGTGGCAACTTCCCGACGCGCTAATGGTAACAAAACTTCCAGTTTCATCTACGGAAAATATCACATCTCTTAGACGGAACTAACAAATTAATGGCTGAGACAAAGGTGGTTTTAAGTTACGTATTTTGAAAATAAATGGTCCAAGTGATCTAATAATTTTGA
Organism: Amphiura filiformis; assembly: GCF_039555335.1. Classification (NCBI taxonomy): domain Eukaryota; kingdom Metazoa; phylum Echinodermata; class Ophiuroidea; order Amphilepidida; family Amphiuridae; genus Amphiura; species Amphiura filiformis. The sequence continues at coordinate 4,812,185 of NC_092633.1, forward strand.
AAGTGATATTAGTTTATCCGTTCGTGGTGACTTTCGACGGAGAGTGGGCATTATGCGGCATGGTAACCGCAACGGCTATAATAATAAATCAACTGCATTCGTTTATGCAAATTATGACTTTCGGAAACTTCTTTTGTGATGACTTTCCGAAGATTTTAAATTCAAGGTAGGCCTAGGCATATATACGGTATTGGAAAGTAATTTGAGTTTATTCGTTTGTCATGTTGTGATGAATTTCGATGGGGAGTGTGGGACATCATCCAGATTATAGCATGGTATAAAACCGCAATCGCTAAATATCCGTGGCGTAGATTTCTTTTTGACATTAGGGGAGGGATGAAAACATTTCTTGAAGTAGGCATATTAATAGTGAATCCGGCATCTTTGGGCAACATTAACAATGGCGTGGATTTCTCTTGACATGGCATGGGGGATGGGTCCGTTTAAATCAATTTCTTGCAATAGGCCTACAGTGAAGCCAGCATCTTGGCGACAGAATAATTTATGGCAACCTAATTAGGCCTACTGGTGAATTATATTGTGCAAAAGTGGAACAAATTCGCACGAAGGCCGCAAAATTGGCACTTTTAGTTTGGCCAAAAATGAGGTTAATTTTGTCAGAAACCCACATCTATTATACATGTGTGAACTTGGGGTGATTGTACGGACCATTGACCTTATCAAAACATTGGGGGTTATACCCACCCCAACACCGGAATTTACGCTATGTAACTCAACCTTCTTGAAACCCAATGTTGCTATAGGCCTACTTGATGAAACAGAAACACATATAAAAAAAAAGAACGAACGAAAGAAATAAAGGAACCCACATACATGCGTCAACATGGAGGTGATTCAGTATAGATCATGCCCCTTATCGGAATATAATGGAATTTATTACTCATCCCGGGATTTATGCCTATGTAAAGAAAGAAGAAGGAAGGAAGGAAAAAAGGAAGGAAAGAGGGAAGGAAAGAGGGAAAGAACGAGGGAAAGAACGAAAGAAAGAAAGAAAGAAAGAAAGAAAGAAAGAAAGAAAGAAAGAAAGAAAGAAAGAAAGAAAGAAAGAAAGAAAGAAAGAAAAAAAAAGAAGAAACAACGGGAAAGCAAGAAAGAGAAAGGGAGAGAGAAACGAAAACAAAGAAGAAATAGACAGAAAGAAAGAAAGAAAGAAAGAGAGAGAGAGAGAGAGAGAGAGAGAGAGAGAGAGAGAGAGAGAGAGAGAGAAAGAATGTGAAAAGCAAGAAACAGAAAGAGAAATGGAACGCAGGAAAGAGAGAAACTGAAAGAAAAAAGGGGAAGGAAAGAGGGAAAGAAAGAAAGAAATAAAGAAATAAAGAAAGAAAGAAAGAAAGAAAGAAAGAAAGAAAGAAAGAGGAAAGAAAAGAAAGAAAGAAAGAAAGAAAGAAAGAAAGAAAGGAAGGGAAGGAAGGAAGGAAGAAAGAAAGAAAGAAAGAAAGAAAGAAAGAAAGAAAGAAAGAAAGAAAGAAAGAAAGAAAGAAAGAAAGAAAGAAAGAAAGAAAGAAAGAAAGAAAGAAAGAAAGAAAGAAAGAAAGAAAGAAAGAAAGAAAGAAAGAAAGAAAGAAAGAAAGAAAGAAAGAAAGAAAGAAAGGAAAAAGGAAAGCAAGAAAGAAAGTGAGGGAAAGCAAGAAAGAAAGGGAGGGAAAGCAAGAAAGAAAGAACGGGAAAGCAAGAAAGAAAGAACAAGAAAGAAAGAACAGGAAAGGGAGGAGCAAGAAAGAAAGAACAGGAAAGCAAGAAAGAAAGAACGTCGTTTGCAAAGTAGAGGCAAAAAAAAGGGAGGGAAGCAAGAAAGAAAGAAAGGGAAGCAAGAAAGAAAGAACGGGAAAGCAAGAAAGAAAGAACGGGAAAGCAAGAAAGAAAGAACGGAAAGCAAGAAAGAAAGAACGGGAAAGCAAGAAAGAAAAGAACGGGAAAGTAAGAAAGAAAGAACGTCGTTTGCAAAGTAGAGGCAACAAATGGTAGGCCTACCACATCACTAACCGCGTAATAATTGAGCTGTTAAAAGCGATACCAATTGACATGATTACCATTTCCATCGTTTATACTAACCGATCCCGTTTACTAATCGCTCCCATTTACTCATCTAGCGGGGGCCCGCGCGAAGCGCGGGTACCCGCTAGTACCAACAAAACACGGACGTCTGAGAAATAAGCAACAAATTAAGCAACGGATAGTTGTTGCAAATAAAAAACACCGTACAAAATTCAATTTGGACGTCGGAGAAATTGCTTATATAATAAGTTGGATTTCGGTCTTAAAACGGTCTTTCAAATGACTATTATTATGTTGAAATGCTTGAAGCGTGCGAAAATCCTGACTAAACCGATTGGAGGGGGCGCGGAAATGGTCGATTCGGTGCCTCACTAAATGGCCTATCATTTTCTTCGGAAGGGGGTCCCAAATATACGGGGGGGGGGGGTCATACATTTTTGGAAAGGAAAATAGGGGATCATAAACTTTTTGATGACCAAAATGTAGGGAGTCACAAGATGACCGCAATTTTATTGATGCCGACTTTTTGTAAATTTGAGACCCCCTCCCCTCCTTCCGAAGAAAATGATAGCCCCTAAGACGACACAGGGCATGTGCCCTCCCTTGCCCCTATCTACGCCACTGATGATTGGATATCATTGCCGATCTAGGGATCTCCGGCTCATCACTCTATTAGTTTACATACCATCAACGGCTGCGGGTGTTGGTGCATCCGTTATTGGTGCAACCGTTATTGGTGCATCCGTTGCGCCGCAGGGGCCAGACACACCCACATACGCACAAGCATCTGCTTCAGAGAGCCCCAAAATATCCATCGCAACTAGTGCTATGCTAGCATCACCAGAAGCTGATGATGTAAACCAATTTGCACCTACGAGTTCAAGCTCGTTCTCCTCCACAAATCGGTCCATTTCAAATAAACATCTGTCGATAAAATAGCATAACAAAATTTGTTTTATAAGATTTAACTACATACAGATTTAACTTAGAAATTAAAGTTGTGTGCGGTAGCATACATTAGCCTACATTAGCTTACTTTCTTTCTTTCTTTCTTTCTTTCTTTCTTTCTTTCTTTCTTTCTTTTTCTTTCTTTCTTTCTTTCTTTCTTTCTTTCTTTCTTTCTTTCTTTCTTTCTTTCTTTCTTTCTTTCTTTCTTTCTTTCTTTTCTTTCTTCTTTCTTTCTTTCTTTCTATCTTTCATTCTTTCTTTCTTCCTTCCTTCCTTCCTTCCTTCTATCTTTCTTTCTTTCTTTCTTCCTTTTCTTCCTTTTTTCTGTCTTTCTTTCTTTCTTCCTTCCTTCATTCCTTTCTTCTTTCCTTCTTCTTATCCTCACCTGTCAAGAGCAGCAGCATCCGTACAATCCGGGGTATATTGGAATGGATTAATTCGCACACGCTTTGTTTGTTTGTAGAGCATAGTCTGTGGCCTGACGGTCAACGTTGTTAGTACAGGAGCAAAATACGGAAGAACGGTGTTCCCCATGTCCACTCTACCAAATGGAATATTGGTTACCATCCATTTCATGAATGGTCTCTCTGGTGATGAAATCTCCGCGAAATTGGGTGCCCAGATGAACTGCAATAGTGTGTAATATTCCCCTGAAAATGTGACAATTGACAAGATTGATCAAATCTTCAAATCTTTTGTATGATTTTTACTCTCCTTTGTTATTTAACTAAAATGTTTTATTCCCAGTTGCAGGTAAAAGTACAGTTATTTCCAATTACAAATTCAAAGTGACCTCTGATAAGACAACCGTTACTATTTAAAGGCATACCCTCACTTTATTTAATACGATCATTGGGTATACCGATCATTAGACGGATAATTTGTCATGATTTCAACTTAACAGAAATGTGTATACATGTATACACATTCTGTGGTGTCAAAAACATGACAAACCAAGCCAACCAGCACAGCCTCTGGTAGCTTCTGGTTGAGCACTCTCGACTACTTTTGGAGTTGCTGGTTGGCTTGGTTTGTCATGTTTTGACACCACAGAATACGTTTCTATTAAGTTGAAATCATGACAAATTATCCGTCTGATCGGTATGACCGTAAGTGAGGGTATACCGTGAAACTATTAGTAACGGTTGCCTTACCAGAGGTCTATACTTTGAATTTGTTTCTTAGCTCACCTGTAATGGGTTTGAGCACAATTAATTCAAAAGATAGTCACCTGTAAAGTAAAGTTGTTATTTCCAATTATGTCTTTCACTTTGCAATGGTGTAGACGTTTGTCTTTAAATCACCATGAATGTCCATGATTACTGCTCGGTATAAAAAAATCTCCAATCTAAATGCAAATATTTTGACGAATGTTCAACAGCACTGACCAAAACATTTTTAGAAAAAAAGTAAAAACTATTATGTCACATACCAATAAAATCTGTAGGCAGAGGGACGAGTTTCATCTTGACCAGTTTAATGGCAGGCGGATCTTTGAAGTCAAATGGAGCCAAGAATCCATCACCAATCGGATCAAGATAATAAGTTTGATCCCTAGAAAAGAATTTAAAAAATCGTTGTTTAAATAATAGTTATTCCGATTATAATGCAATATGCCAATATATCGTAAAACCTCGTCTACAAGCATATAGTGTGTTTTTGATGAAAGCTAAATTAAAACGAGACAGCCGTAAATATGCAAATACAATAGATTGGTCCTACAATAGTACTTGTTTGCATATGTTTGTATCGGTAATTAATTTGCTGAAACTCCATAATATTATAATTTTGTCGATGAACGGGGTTTGGATTAATTTAGCTTTCATCAAAAGCACTCTATATGCTTGTAGACGAGGTTTTACGGTACGCGATACATATAGGTGTAAGGTGTTACGTTACGGATTCAAAACAGAAATAGTTTTATAATTTTCAGCGTTATACCGCCCAGTTAGTTGTATGTAGATCTAGTAACAGTTGAGCTTTCTTGAACATTTTTTTGACATGATAGGCTTAAAATTAAATGTTTCTATCAAAATATAATTTTCAATGTTTTTTCACATGATGTTCGTTGTGAAAAATAGAAAAGCGTGACATTAAAATTTCTATAGCTATTGGTTTAAAACTAGCTAAAACTAATCGTCTACAATATGACAAAACATGTTTTTAAACTATCGCCTTGAAGTGAACGTTATCGTGATAATTGAGAGGTAGCACTGTATCATGACTTACTCGTATGCGTAATTATTGCAACAAACAGAGAAATTTCGACCGACAGATTCATGGGCCATGAAAACACTAACACTGAATTTAGCATCGTCAGGAATGCGAGCAAGGCCATACTCACGAGCAGCTGCAATGAAAGAAGAGAAATTATATAATAATTGATTATACATTTACATTATGTTCCATATTGAATTGCATGACAATCGGAACTTCAGACGAAGCAGCAAAAGCATAGCCTACGTAACACCACTTTCTACATAATGGACTTTTCCAGAAAAGTTTTTTGAAAAGTTGATCAAATATATTTTGGTATGTAAAAGGAACCTTTAATCGTTAGCTTTAATAAACAATTATTTCAATCAGCTCACAACTTTTGAAGATATGCCCTTTTAAAGAAATGTACCCGTTTTTCACTCTGTGCATGGGATGGGTCATACTGTGGAGTAGCCTGCAAGATCACCAGACCTCACATTGATTTCTTCCTTTGGGGCAAAATCCAAAGCGACTATGAGCGAGGACCACCAAGATCTTCGCAACCATATTACGCATGCATTCGCAAGTAGGCTCTCCTCTGGCGCAGCTAGGATGGCACGCAACAAAGCTGTGAGCCGATTTTTTTAAAATTATTTATTAAAGCTAACGATTAAAGGTTTCTTTACATACCAAAATACATTTGATAACTTTTCAGAAATAGGAGAAAAATGAGGGTTCTCTTGGGGGGGGCACCCAGTATGATTACACAGGTCTATACGCATGAAACAATTTACAACACATCAACAGTGATAGCAAAGTAGACTTTCCTGTTTATGGATGTCCTTTTAAGGGGGTACTACACCCCTGTGGTAAATTTGTGACTATTTTTGCATTTTTCTCAAAAATAATAACACACTGGTAATAAAGGTTATGTATATTATTGGGGCAAGGAATCCAATTACTACACTGAAATTTCAGTGACTCAAGACAAGCGGTTCAGTATATATGATAGGAAACGAGGTACATCCTAGCGGTACCTTATTTCTTATCATAAATAACAAACCGCTTGTCTTGGGTCACTGAAATTCCAATGTAGTAATTGGATTCCTTGCCCCTATAATAAAGTTTATTGTATTTATACAATAAACAAATTTACCTCCTGTGAAAGAGTCTAACCCTGGTTCATAGCTTGTGCTTGGACAAATCAATATGATTGATTTATTGATTGGTTGCCTAGTATTGGCTTTATATAAGGACCAATGAGGTTTAAGGTCTATTGTTGGAAGTAGCCAATGGGAAGTGGTTAATAACCTTCTGACACTGCCAGTGGTTCAGGGATTAGGCACATTTTATCTGTCATGGAAGGAGAAGGTTGTGTCTCCAATGTGAAGAAAATTTTCCCACCCACCACACCCAAAACTTTGGTCATATCCCAGTATTCAATACCTTTGTGGACAGTCAACAGGGAGCATTCAATTTGGCTGGGAAGGTATCCATATCGTACAGGGTATAGAGGTACATAGACCTAAAGGGTATTGCAGTCTGCGTTTTAATGGTAGCTTCTGGGCATGGGCAAATTACCAGGAAGAGGGCGGTTAAGCTGACCAAGGGAGAGGATTCAATAAGTGCACATTTTAACTTCTCTTGGAGAGGTTAGGCCACATTTGGGTATACAGATCTAGGTGTTCAGGAAATCCCTTTAAAAAGGGTTCTGTAGCTTGCCGGTTAATACATTGCTGTTAACTTCTTTAAAAAGTTGGGCCACACTTGGCGAGTGTGGAAAGGGCTTGAGAATAGCCTGGAGGGCCCCGTATCTTACATGAAATTAATTTGGGTTAACTTCTCTGCAAGAAGAGGAGTTGGGCCACACTTGTGTGTGGGCCAGGGAAATTCCCCGGAGGCCCCGTATCTTATGAGGAATTAATTTGGGTTAACTTATGCAAAAAGAGAAGTTGGGCCACACTTGCATGTGTGTAAAGGGGCTGAGGAAATTCCCTGGAGGGCCCCGTAGCTTACGGGGAATTTGGGTTAACTTCTTTGCGAGACAAGAAGTGGGGCCACACTTGCATGTGTGCAAAAGGGCTTGGGGTAATACCCTGGAGGGTCCCATATTCATTAATTCATTTTCATTCATTCATTTCTTTCATGCATTTAAAATGTATTGTACAAGGAATTAACTTGGGTTAACTTCTCAGACTTATCTCTGAGAAGTTGGCCCCTTATTAAATTCATTCATTTTCATTCATTCATTCATTCTTCATTGCATTTCATTTACAAGGAATTAATTTTGGTTAACCCCTCTATGATAAGATAAGATTGGACCACACTTTGTGTGTGTGCAAAAGGGCCCGGGAAAATTCCCTGGAGGGTCCGTATCTTATACAAGGGATTAAGTTGGGTTAACTTCTCTGTGAGAAGTTGGGCCACACTTTGTTCCGGAGAGGCTCCGTACCTTACGGGTAAGTAGTGTAGGCATGAGCTCGGGAAATTACCGAGAGGGCCCCGTATCTTACGGGCGAGTAATTTAGGAATTGGCTCGGGAAATTCCCGGGAGGGCCCCGTATCTTACGGGTGAGCCAACACTGTGCGTACATGTAGATGGGAGCAGACTCTGTATTTACGGGGAAAGTAAAGACTATCCAGGTCAAAATTGTGGCGGTAAAAAAGGGACAGGGCCACAAATTTAATCTTGAATCCAATTATATGAAAATAATTGGATCACCATAGGTAATTGTATAAGTGTTTACAAATAGTAATAATTCGTAACTAATAAATTTGAGAAATAGTGCATGAGAAGTTGAACGAAATATGTCAAATATCCAGATTACTTTCCTGAATGTTTACGGCTTCGGGAAAGTAGAATTAATGTATATGCACTTTTCTAAGGAATTTATATTAAAGGATTGACTCAATAAATGTATGTAAACTTCTCTGGAGAAATTTTCTCTTGAAAAGTTAAGCCAAGTTTGATGTAATATAACGGTACCCTTTGGGTCCGTATTTCATTGGATAAGCTGAAGTTAAATCCAATTCTGGTTTACAAATAAATGGAGATACTCCTGACAGATATGCCAGCAAAACTTTGAGTAAAATGTGCCTCATTTCATCTGGGGGTAATATACATAACTTTGGTTACCACTGTGTTATTAGTTTTTGAGAAAAATGCAAAAATAGACACAAATTTATCGAGGGGTGTGGTACCCCTTAAGGACAGAAAAACAGTAGCCTGTGCATCACAGGGGCGTATAGCAAGAGCCTTGGGCGCATGGAAAAGGAGTAGTGCAGTGCGGGGCTCTTTTAATATGATCTCCTTTATCAGCCCTTATTTCATTTCCTCTTTTGCTTTTCGCTTTTGCTCGGGGTCCCTGAACCATATGGGCCCCTGGACTTCGTCCACACTGTCCACCCTGAACACGTATGAATCAAATCACTCACTGCACTCAATTTTACCACACGAATACCCGTCAGGTTCATTTATAAGCCTACCCTGTTCGACAAACATAGGACATATGTTTGCAATACGGCTTTCTAAAAGAGACTGAGCTGCATATGGATCGGTACGAGACATCAACCAGTTTACAGCAACTGGACCTGGATTAGAAATTTAAAAAAACAGAGTAGGGTTAAATACGAGAAATCAACCAGTAACTATATACTGCCACATCCAGGTGATGGAGTTTCGCGCTGATACTTGTTTCTGCTATTCGATAATTTAGTTGAAAGACTCCTTAAAATATTTAGATTCTATTAGGCCAAAAAAAAAGGTTCGTCTCAAAGCTTGCGCGCGCGTTTGTAAAATCCCACGATTTGACAAAAAACAAATGCGGAAATTTTTTTTTATTTCAAAAAAATTTTTTTTATAGTTTTTCCAGAAAAAATCGGCGAAAATCAGACTTTTTTCTCAAAATACCATGAAAAAAGTCGGGAATAAAAAAATAAAAAAAAATCGCATTTCGCATTTGTTTTTAAATTTCTCGTGAGCTTTGAGACAGACCTTTTTTTGGCCTTACGTGACCCATCAGTATCGCGTGTCTGCATAACAAATTAAAGTCTCAGCAAGCTAGTGCTTTAGTCGGTTAGTTGAAAATACATCATTGAAATTGGTGACTGATGAGATAATTTCGATGCTGATTATCAGATCTGTTAACCAACAGACATTTCGTGGGTTTTTTTTTCACCTGCTACACTCTAAAAAATATTTTACTCAACACTGAGTAAAAGGTCACAGCTCAACAGTTGAGTAAAAAATTACTCAACATTGAGCTCATTGGGTCATAACTCAACAAATGAGTAAAAATTACTTGATGTTGAGTAATTTTTTACTCATTTGTTGAGTTGTGACCTTTTTACTCAATGTTGAGTTTTTTACTCATTTGTTGAGTTGTGACCTAAATGAGCTCAATGTTGAGTAATTTTTTACTCAACTGTTGAGCTGTGACCTTTTTACTCAGTGTTGAGTAAAATAGATTTTGCAGTGTACACCTAGTACTCACCTACTAACTTGAGATCGTTGGCAAAATCGAGAAGTTTGAAGAGACTTGCGATTTGAGGACCGTATTCTGTTTGTTGTTGGAAGAACCGCACCCATATTCCTGGTAATTGGTCAAATGCCTCGAAGAAGGACTCTTGACGAAACAATAGGAACACGTATGGATTTGGAGGGTCATCTTTGTTATATGAGGGTCCGCCATACTCAGAGATGGGCTGTATCGAGGTAAAAATATATATAAGAACATTATACTTTTAATAAACACAGCCAAATTAAAAAGTCACCATTAGTTCCATCCCCATTTAAAGGGGCATTTCGTGATCCACAGCCTCATCCCCCACTTTTTCCAAAAAAGTTGAGATTTTTATATCACTGGAAACCTCTGGCTACATAATGTTTATGTACCAAATATTTCTTGCAGATTAATTCGTTTAGCAAAAATATCGTTAAATTTGAATTTCGTTCTGGTATACCAGAACGAAATTACAACACATTGTCTATGGAACAGTGTAATACACATAATCATGCATAACTCGCAAACGCAAAATCAGAATCAACTGAAATTTTGGAAATAAGCTTTTTGCGTGGATATCTACTGACAAATGTCATAAAAAGAGGATGCTAGGATCACGAAATACTCCATTAATCAGAGTCTGATGAGTTTATGGCAAAATAATTTATATAATAATTTTCCATACACTTTCTTTCAAAGGTTGATACCAAATTTGATACCAAAAGTTTAATCATCGTGAGCATAGGAACCGTTGTTTGGAAATTCGTGCAATTTTTAAAGAAACTTTTCACTTGTTTTCTGCAGTTTGCACACTCTTCACTTTGCACCCGTGCATGTGGATATGGTTATAATATATGGTAAATTTCAGAACAACGTTAATTCAGACAGACCTCTATTAATATTATGACCCAAATAATCTGTACATACCTTTCCAAATTTAATATCAAAATTATTTCCAGGAATATCTACATACACTCCGTGCAAAAAGAAAAATCCACCGTCTACTATAATTAATGTGTACAAGGCATTAGGTTCTTCAATTCCCTGCACAGATGCTGTGAAGCCGTAAGATGCTTGCCAAGGTGTCAATACTTCTGGGTTAATTGGGTCCAAGGTGTGGTCGGCTTCTCCCTCCGATGTATAACTGTGACCGCAAGCTTCGTATGAACCTGAGGGAAATCAAAATCAAAATATGACGGTTATCTCTTTAGCTAAAATTTTTGTAAAGACCTAAAAATTTTAGGTATTTTTTGGGAACAAATACCGGTAGGCTATAGCTTCAATACGAAATGTCAACATTTTCAAATGAGGATCGACTTTTCCTCCCAGCTACATGCACTTCAAGTACATATCATTAGATTTATAAAGTTTACTTCGAGGACTGTTAAATATCAAAAATAAGAAAATATCAATTTTGAATAATTTGCCATAAAATTTGTATTATATCGCGAATTAAAAACAAAATCCAAATTATTTGATATCAAAAGAACAGTCCTCGTATTCAAAATGCATTTCAATATGTCTGATGTGCTCTCATGTCCCACAAAACATTACTGTGCAAACGTTGCTATCCGTTCCCTCAATAGTCCATTAACAATAATGATAATCACAATATCCTAAAAACAATTATTACTATTATTAAAAAATCTATACCTGGTTTTTCGTGAATGACAACATCAAGATAGCTCGTTATGGTTGTAGCGTTGAAACCACCTGCACGAAACAATCGATCTGCCAAAGAAAATGTGGTTGGGTCAAAATTGCCACATTCTATGTTGTACTGAGGGAGTCCGTATTGGTTTAGGGGACATCTGACGAGATAATTATAGCCAAACCAGAAGGCGTTTTTGTCTTCCATAGTAGATCTAATGGCTTCAATGCAACCATCAAATCCTGCCTGAGTTCCACGGCTTTCTGGGGAGCAGATTCCAGGAGTTTGAGCCTCAATGGCACCTGTAATAAGTCAAACAGAATAATATAATGCAATTTTTAATATGAAAGAGAGAGGGGTGCGTGACAGAGAAAGAAGGAAACTAAGAGCCAAACTGGCACAAAGAACCAGAGAAACAGTGGCGTAGCTAGGATTTTGGAACAGAGGGGGCACAACTTGTAAATGTACCGACAGAAATATTTTTTTACCGACGGAAGTTGTTATTTGTTGACCCAAATTTTTTTTGCATGGTTTGAAAAAGTGAAGAGCAAAAAAAAAAAAAAAAAAAAAAAAGGATAATAGGCACTACTAACATAAAAACACATAATTTTTATGTATAATTCACAATTTTTCATCATTTTTTCTTATTCTACCCTTTTTTCTGTCACCCTGGGTGAAAAATATCCCACTTTTTTTTCAACAACGCCTTCCGTCTACCGACGGCCATGACGAGCGGGGGGGGGGCACCGGCCCCTGCCCACCCCCACCCCCACTGGCTACGCCACTGCAGAGAAACCAAACACTAAAACTTAAAGGCCCATAGTGAGCCCAGCGTATTAAAGTGTAACAAAATTAAAATTGTTTATAAATTCCCTAAAAGTGAAGGATAAGTCATTCAAACTGTCATTAGGTATTTTTGAAACGACAAAATTTGGCAAAAAAAAACCCCAAACAAACGACGAAAACAGCAGTATTGACAAAGTTGAAGCCCCATTCAAATACATGTAGCCAAGTTCTCTACTATAGAGAAATTACAGATTTGTGTCAAATGTCTAGCCCAGGCCCGTAGCCAGGATTTATTTGGGGGTGCTGATTTTGAAAACGGGGACTTTTTTTTTCAAAATTTGGACCTTTTTGCACTAGGGCGGATTTGGACATTTTTGGACCAAAAAGGCATAAAAAACCTCTATTTTTTCGCTCGCTACGCTCGCAGGTGAGACTTTTTGGGTCAAAAGAGGAACCTTTTTGGGCCTTTGGCATTTGGGGTGGGGGCGGGTGCGTCGCACCCCCTGGCTACGGGCCTGGTCTAGGCTATATCTAGGCCTATATGTTATGTTAGCACATCTATGACAGTACCAACGGTGCCAAAACCTGAATTTTGATGATTTTTACGATCCTCCCGATGATCAAATCACTGAATGGGCCTTTAAATGCTCTGTGTCTATCTATAGGCATAGGCTGCAATATAAAAAGCCTATTAAGTTTTGAGGTATTTTCTTAAAATGTCATGAGCTATAACAACTGAACCAATACTAGAATCGTTTGTGCTAATTTTAATGCATTTTTCATGCTGGTTCCAAATGATGATCATGAAAATGAATTTGCACAATTCTGAAATTTTTGAATATTTTAAGAACATGTGAAATTTGTCGTCTGTAGTCGACACCCGCGTTAAAACATCAGCAGTGTTAATAAGAATGATCAGGGGTGATAAGAGAACTCTTACTAACTTCTTACTACATGATCATGATTATGCATAAGGCTACCGAGCCTAATCGCACCGGCTAAAATTTGATGAAGGAAAGTTTTTAAAAAATGTTATAGAGGAAAAAAAAACGCATTTAGTACTTACCAAGACATGTTAGAAACATAAGCACAAAAATAGCGTAGCGATGATCCATTTTGATCGTTATGTAGGGCCTAGACCTACTTGTGACACGCCTTATTATCGAAGAAGCTCGAAGAAAGTGTCCAGATAAATGCAGTGGCTCATATACTACCTGGTCGATACCAAGCACTGCCTATGTGTATCCTGTGCAAACATAACTTTTCTTCTCATTGCGTAACAACATCTTTGGATAAATTTGCTCAGTTTCCGGGCTGTATTCATAGTGTTGCATTTTGACCAAATTTCAATGGTTATTTTGGTGTACTTTCTATCTTGAATGTAATTATTATGCATGTGCATGCATGGTCAATGAAGTTGGGAAGTTTGAATGACCCATGGAATAACAATCCAACATGACTAAGCAAAAGCAATTAAAAGGAATAGGGCGGGCAAATGAAAAATTGTCAAGAGAAATGAAAGAATGAGTTAAGTCTTCACAATTAAAAACAGGGACAATATGACACAACATCGATTTCCAATGGGGGAATAACACAAAACGTGTAAACAAAGTTAAAAGAGTATTTAACTTTATATATATACGTTTATACGTTTGTTATTCCCCCATTGGAGGTTGTGTCATATTTTCCCTGATTTTAATCTTATCTATTGCTTATCCTTTATTCTCTGCTGGTCAGTTGGAACAGATTTTCCCCTGTTGTTTTATATTAACCCTTCACATCATAACAGAAGACGTTTTATGTTAACATTTTATATAAAACATTGTTATAAAACTTTTGTAAATAATTGTTATTTAAAACATTTTCGTAATCATACCTAGAGTTTTTTTTATCATCAGATAGAAAGACTTCTGCTTATCTTCTCTGGTGAGACAACAGGGCTGGGGTATCTTTCCATATCAAAGTTTAAAAATCTGTCATATCAATTTCCTCAATATGTTGTTTTGATACAACTTACGAGGGGAAAACTTTGATTTTACAATATTTCGATATTATTTTTAACTTTGTAACTTTATTATGATTAACATAACTGTATTTCAAAGCGTCAAACTATATCATTATTTTGTCCCAACAAAAATAATCCAGGGAATAAAATATTCATTCACGTGTTTATTTATTTTATTCAACCGGGGCCATTTCTACTGGTGCACATGCATTCTAATAATTTTTCTATAATACCTTATACAAGCATCAAGCACAATTTGTTACAAGATTTGAAAAGTAAATAGCCTATGTACACACTGAGCACAATGTACATACAAGCTGTATTTATTAAGTCCATACAGAAGCTGTCAGTATAAAATGATATATATGACCTTCACGATGCTGTTCATTTAGCCCAAAGATTAGGAAAACTAGCAAAACTGGTGAACTGGTACTGTTCAAATAAAAACATCTGCAAATCTTGCTGCAATTTCCAAATAGTATTTCTATTACTTAAATAATTATTTTTGTTATTTCTCTTAATACAAACACATTACTGCCTATGACGACTTTATCGTATTACTTACATATCAAAAGCAAGTAATAATTACAAAACTTGCCGTAAACTATCACCTCTGTGGGTGTTTGGGATATAACCGGCACGAATATTTTCTCAACACTGCGGCATGTGAAAAAGTAGGTCAATAGCCAGTGAATACAGGGCGGGTGCGGCACGCCGCACCCGCCCAAAAAGAGAGACTATATATAGCGCCAGTCTCAAGACTCCCAGAATGGGTATAGCCTCTTCAAGCTATCTATAGTCTCCAGAGAGGTATCAAATTTTCTGATTCCCTGCATCGGCCCACGTATCTTTTGGAATTTTTGATAAAAAAATAAAACAAAATGTGACTTGGTGACTTTCAAATGTCATTTCTCATAATAATTGTCGTATTATTTGTGCACTTGGTATTCTGGGAGGACTTTCACCGAATCTCCCCGGCGAATCTCCCGGCGAAAATGACTAGTCCGTTAGGGGTGTGTTTTTATAGCAAACAAAAATGTTTTTAAACAAATCTGGTCCCGCCAGGGTAGACCATTATGGCCATATATATCTACTTAAAACTAGTAGCTACTAGTCTCGGTAGGGGTTACCTCCAGGAACCCAGCCCCGCCGGGATCTATAGCATGGGTACCCAGAAGCCCAATACCCCCGGAGTTTTGACTTTTTCCCTTCTTTAAGGGGGTACACCCCTTGATAAATTTGTGTCTATTTTTGCATTTTTCTTAAAAACTAATAACACAGTGGTAACGAAAGTTATGTATATTATACGGGCAAGGAATCCAATTACTACACTGGAATTTCAGTGACCCAAGGCAAGCGGTTTGTTATTTATGATAAGAAATAAGGTACCGCTTATGATGTACCTCGTTTCCTATCATATATACTGAACCGCTTGTCTTGAGTCACTGATATTTCAGTGTAGTAATTGGATTCCTTGCCCCAATAATATACATAACTTTTGTTACCAGTGTGTTATTATTTTTGAGAAAAATGCAAAAATAGTCACAATGTACAACAGGGTGTAGTACCCCTTAAAAGAACATAATTAAATCACGACTGCTTGACATTAGTTTTGGTCTTCAGTATAGCAGTAAGCAGCTGTAAGCCGGGAATAAAACTGACATGTAAGGACGTACCGGGACCACCGAGTCGGGAGGGGGGGGGCAAAATTTCCAAATAACTGTGCCGATTTAACATGGTTAATTGTTGACCACCGGTGTTGACTCCATTTTTGTTCACGCCAGTGAACATTAAAACCATTTGAACCCACATCTCACATGCACAGTTTATCCCTTGCATACCATGTGTCTTGAATAGCTATTGTAATACACCAACCATGTGGTTATGAGTCTAGGAAATAATATCTTATATCTCATACCCTCGTTTGTATGCCTTTATCTAATCCTGCTCCCCATGACAAGGGCAATTTAGCACATTTAATCTTCAGAGAGACTGCTCAGTGTAGGGAATTTTTAGCCTTTTTATTAAACATGTTTGTAATTGGCTTATAGCAATCACATGCTGACAATACATATAACTGATTGGTTAAGCAGGTCACCATGGTCAGTATAATTAGCTATAATTTTATTTATTTAGTGATAAGGCATAGAAACCTATTCAGCCTATTTACTTCAGTATATAACTACAGCGCACAAAATTAAGTCCATTCTCTATAGTTAATTGAACACTGTTAGTTAATTGATTGTTTATTGACTCTTGTAATAACCAAGCAATGTGTGTATAAACATATCCAATGTTATACTTTCTGTTACAAAATAATAATTGGTTTTCATATATTAAGCTGGGATATCCTGACAAAAACTAGCAAGACCATGTAGTGTAATGTGTTTACTTTAGTGATAACTATTCAACAAAATAATTTGAAAGGTTACCAATTAAACATGCAGTGTTAGGCGATTTGCTTCCAAATAAAACTTCTTTTAAAAAGGTATGAGGTGTCGAATGGGAAATAGCATCTGCTGGGCTGATACAGTGGACATTTTGATGTAAGTTTGTTTCCTGTAGGTGGCTTAAAAACCTAATTTATGCAAAATAAGGTTTTTTGACAATTATTTTCCAGAGTCGAAATGCAAGTATCATTTATGCCGCAAATCACTTATTTATCATGTTTATTGTTAAATCAGTGCAGAGCAGGCTAGTATCTGTGGGTTAGTAATAGGCCTAGTATAACGATATTGAAAGTTAGACCAAGTAGAGTACTATACACCTGATCCGTGAACTTTGTCTTTTTAAAGACAAATTCTTGTTTGTTGTTGCAAGAACTGATCTATAAAGCGTGTGTAGGGGTGTGTGGGCGTGTGTGTGTGTGTGGGGGGGGGGGTTAAACATTTGTCTTTTTTTGTGTTATGTAGATATGTAGTGTATTACTTACATCTACAGTAGATATTTGTATTGATGAAGTATATTGCATTGCCCATATTGGGCCTAAAGTACGATATGCTTACATTTGCTGTAGATCTGGGTAGAGTGATGAAGTACCGGATAGCCTGGCCTATATTGCGCACACTTAAAACTAAAGACACTGAAATAAATTATTACAAAATAAACTTATCATATAGTTGGAGAATTTTGTGCTGCGTGCTTTGCTATGGCACGATGCGACTTTACACCCCAAAGTTGAAAACGGTAACAAATTTTGATATTTTCTCCTAGGGGGATAAAGGATTCCCTTTATCCCGTAATTGTTCGTAAAAGAGTGAAAAACTCACTCCCAAAAAGAGTGATTCACTTATAAGACAACTCAAAAAGGATTGAAATGTGTTTTTTAACTTTAGAACCACTCAAAAAAGAGTCAAAACCACTCTTTAAGAGTGAATTTTAACTCTTTCAAGTTAAATGAGTTAAATGAAGGACAACTCTAAAAATGTGTTTTCCTTCATTTAACTCCTTGAACGAGTTGAAATTCACTCATTTAGAGTGGTTTTCACCCTTTTTGTAGTGGTTGTGAAGTTTAAAAAACACATTTCACTCATTTTTGAGTGGTTTTATAAGTGAATCACTCTTTTGGGGAGTGAGTTTTTCACTCTTTTACATTTAGAGAGTATTGTTGTAAGTTGGGGAAATGCAGGCACCGATTGAGGTATCAAAATATACGCAGAACAAAAATTATACGGTATAGACCTACATATATTGCTTGTAGATCTGTGTATTGTTGAATTTGTGCATAACTTGCATAGGGCCTACATTCATTGTGAATTAATTGAAATCTAAACTTTTTAATTAACTATTTACATAAATATAAATAGTCACCTGAACAGCATGACTTTTAAGCTGTCTTTCTGATGATACCTTAACTACACTGTGTTCTGAAGATAGCATTCTGTTTACTGCTCTGAAGACGTTTACTGCTATCTTCTAGTGCTAGCATAACTGTTTACCTCTACCTCCTAAATACAGCATGACTTTTACTGCTATCTTCTTAAGATAGCATGACTTTACCTGCTAATATCGTCTAATGCTATCATAACTGTTTATTGCTATCTTCTGAAGACAGTATGACTCCCGGGGTATGACCTTTACTGCTATTTTTCAGCATGACTTTAACTGCTATCTTCTGAAGAAAACATAACTGTTTACTGCTATCGTCTGAAGACAGCGCGCACTGCTATCTTCTAAATACAGCATAACCTTTACAGCTATCTTCTGAAGATAGCATAACTGTTTATAGCTATCTTCTGAAGATAGATGAACTGTTTACTGATATCTCCTAAAAATAGCAGAACTGTTTACTGCTATCTTCTGAAGACAGTATGACTTTTACTGCTATCTTCTGAAGACAGCATAACTGTTTATTGCTATCTTCTGAAGATACCTTAACTATTTACTGAGAACTCACTTATTTAAGATAAATAACTGTTTATTGCTATCTTCTGAAGACAGCATGGCTTTTACTGCTATCACCTGAAGATAGCATAACGGTTTGCTGCTATCTTCTGAGGACAGCATGACTTTTACTGCTATCTTTCTGATGATAACTTAACTGCACTGTCTTCTGAAGATAGCATAAATGTTTACTGCACTGAAGACAGTATGACGTTTACTGCTATCTTCTAGTGCTAGCATAACTGTTTACCTCTACATTCTAAATACAGCATGACTTATACTGCTAATATCTTCAAATGCTATCATAACTGTTTATTGCTATCTCCTGAAGGCAGTATGACTTTTATTGCTATTTTTCAGCATAACTGTTTATAGCTATCTTCTGAATATAGCTGAACTGTTTACTGCTATCTCCTAAAATAGCATAACTGTTTACTGCTATCTTCTGAAGACAGTATGACTTTTACTGCTATCTTCTGAAGACAGCATAACTGTTTATTGCTATCTTCTGAAGATACCTTAACTATTTACTGAGAACTCACTTATTTAAGATAAATAACTGTTTATTGCTATCTTCTGAAGACAGCATGGCTTTTACTGCTATCACCTGAAGATAGCATAACGATTTGCTGCTATCTTCTGAGGACAGCATGACTTTTACTGCTATCTTTCTGATGATAACTTAACTGCACTGTCTTCTGAAGATAGCATAAATGTTTACTGCACTGAAGACAGTATGACGTTTACTGCTATCTTCTAGTGCTAGCATAACTGTTTACCTCTACCTTCTAAACACAGCATGACTTATACTGCTAATATCTTCAAATGCTATCACAACTGTTTATTGCTATCTCCTGAAGGCAGTATGAATAGTAAAAGTCATGCTGCCTTCAGAAGATAGCAGTAAACGTCATGCTGTCTTCCGAAGATAGCAGGAAACAGTTATGCTATCTTCAGAAGATAGCAGTAAATAGTTATGCTATCTTCAGAAGATAGCTGTAAAAGTCATGCTGTCTTCAGGTGATAGCAGTAAAAGCCATGCTGTCTTCAGAAGATAGCAATAAACAGTTATTTATCTTTCTATCTTCTGAGGACAGCATGACTTTTACTGCTATCTTTCTGATGCTAACTTAACTGCACTGTCTTCTGAAGATAGCATAAATGTTTACTGCACTGAAGACAGCATGACGTTTACTGCTATCTTCTAGTGCTAGCATAACTGTTTACCTCTACCTCCTAAATATAGCATGACTTTTACTGCTATCTTCTAAAGACAGCATGACTTTACCTGCTATCTTCCAATGCTATCGCAACTGTTTACTGGAATCTTCTGAAGACAGCATGACTTTTACTGCTATCTTCCGAAGACAGCATGAAATTTACTGATATCTTCTGTCGATAGCATAACTGTTATCTTCTGAAGATACTGTAACTGTGTACTGAGAACTCCTAAAGATAGTATAACTGCTTACTGCTATCTTCTGAAGATATCTTATGTTTACAGATATCTCCTAAAGGCAGCATGACCTTTACTACTATCTTCTGAAGACAGCATGACTATTTACTGCTATCTTCTGAAGATAGCATAACTGTTTCCTGCTATCTTCTGAAGACAGCATGACGTTTACGGAATTACTGCTATCTTCTGAAGGCAGCATGACTTTTACTACTATCTTCTGAAGACAGCATGACTTTTACTGCTATCTTCTGAAGACAGCATGACTTTTACAGCTATCTTCTGAAGATAGCATAACTATTTACTGCTATCTTCTGAAGATAGCATAACTGTTTCCTGCTATCTTCGGAAGACAGCATGACGTTTACTGCTATCTTCTGAAGGCAGCATGACTTTTACTATCTTCTGAAGGCAGCATGGCTTTTACTGCTATCTTCTGAAGACAGCATGACTTTTACTGTTATCTTCTGAAGATACTGTAACTGTGTACTGAGAACTCCTAAAGATAGTATAACTGCTTACTGCTATCTTCTGAAGATATCTTATGTTTACAGATATCTCCTAAAGGCAGCATGACCTTTACTACTATCTTCTGAAGACAGCATGACTATTTACTGCTATCTTCTGAAGATAGCATAACTGTTTCCTGCTATCTTCTGAAGACAGCATGACGTTTACGGAATTACTGCTATCTTCTGAAGGCAGCATGACTTTTACTACTATCTTCTGAAGACAGCATGACTTTTACTGCTATCTTCTGAAGACAGCATGACTTTTACAGCTATCTTCTGAAGATAGCATAACTATTTACTGCTATCTTCTGAAGATAGCATAACTGTTTCCTGCTATCTTCGGAAGACAGCATGACGTTTACTGCTATCTTCTGAAGGCAGCATGACTTTTACTATCTTCTGAAGGCAGCATGGCTTTTACTGCTATCTTCTGAAGACAGCATGACTTTTACTGTTATCTTCTGAAGATAGCATAACTGTTTACTACTATCTTCTGAAGATAGCTTATATTTACAGCTATCTCCTAAAGCTAGATACACGTTTACTGCTATCTTCTGAAAACAGCATGACTTTTACAGCTATCTTCTATAGATAGCATAACTATTTACTGTCTGCTATCATCTGAAGATAGCTTGTTTGCTGCCATCTTCTAAAGTTAGATAACTGTTTACTGCTATCTTCTGAAGACATCATGACTTTTACAGCTATCTTCTGAAGCTAGATACACGTTTACTGCTATCTTCTGAAAACAGCATGACTTTTACAGCTATCATCTATAGATAGCATAACTATTTACTGTCTGCTATCATCTGAAGATAGCTTGTTTGCTGCTATCTCCTAAAGTTAGATAACTGTTTACTGCTATCTTCTGAAGACATCATGACTTTTACAGCTATCTTCTGAAGATAGCATAGCTAAATGTTTACTGCTATCTTCTGAAGATAGCATGACTGTTACTACTATCTTCTGAAGATATATAACTGTTTACTACTAACTTCTGATGATATCATAACTGTTTAATCCCATCTTCTGAAGACATCATGACTTTACCTGCTTTCTGCTGATGATAGCACAGCTGTTTGCTGCTATCTCCTGAAGACAGCATGAATTTTACTATCTTCTGAAGATAGCATAACTATTTACTGCTCAGTAGACAGCATGAATTTTACTGCTATATTCTGAAGACAGCATAACTGTTTACTGCTATCTACTGATGATAGCATCACATTGCTGATCAGTCACCAAGATGCACGAAAATCCAAATGACTTATATCTATTGACCTCGGATGACCTGGTAGTGTTTAGCTTACATTCTGTTCATTTTGTGAAAATCCAACAATCTTTATTTAATCACAGATGGCCTAGTAGAATGTTGGCTTTTATTGACCATGACCATGTTTGATAAAAATCCAGTTATTTTACCTCAGATGACCTTGAGATGACCTTAAAAGTTTGTAAACTATATCGTCAATTTTACTCTCACCAAATTTCACAATAGGAAGGGGGAGTCAAACTTGTGGGAAAAAATCTTTACTAATTTGACCTCAGATCAACTCTTGAAATGACATTCAAATTGTGTGATATTGAATACACCTTCCACCTAGGTACACTGCAAGTCTACAATAGGATATGGAATATGCGAAAATATATGGAAAATAGAAAAAACCTAACCAAAACGGAACATACAACCACCACAACACAGGGAATACACTTGAATATATTTTAATTCCTTTTGTTGTGAAATTAAATTTTCAATTGACAAGTCGCCTTGTTAACTGGGGATTTGCTTCAAGCTTGGTAGCATTTTTGTGGAGCATAGAATAAGGCAGCTTTATGAGGCGAATACCAGACTTGAACCAAACCAATGTATCATCTTTGTGGACTTTTAATAAAATAATAGTAAAGACAAAAATGATTTGATAACTTAACATCGTTTTATTGAGTCTTTTGGCATCATGAGGGGACCTTTAGTAACGGTACATGAACATATTATTATAACACACTAGTACATGTGAAATGATATATGTTGCAATGGCAATGGTACATGTACAGGTCTTTTAAAATATGATTAAAATGGAGTTGGGCCCTTCTTCCACTCAGGTATTCAATTATAAGGGCACATATCTGTTTTTAAGTTATGTATATTATAGGGGCAAGGAATCCAGTTACTACACTGGAATTTCAGTGATTCAAGACAAGCGGTACGTTATTTATGATCAGAAAAGAGGTGCCGCTAGAATGTACCTCATTTCTTAACATATATAATAAACCACTTGTCTTGAATCACTGAAATTTCAGTGAATTGGATTCGTTGCCCCTATAATATACATAACTTTTGTTACCAGTGTGTTATTATTTTTTGAGAAAAATGCAAAAAATAATAACAAATTTATTTATCAAGAGGTGTAGTACCCCTTAACATGGGTCGATAGTTACGAAATATACATGTTTTGCAAGATCTGGCATGTGCTCTGTTCATGGAGGTACATTTGTCATTATCAACCCATGTTGCAATAGACAGCAAATCATTGAAGAAAATTGAAATGCATTGTGGGAAGTGTAGGATATGTCTTCTCTGTCTGCTCTTTTACCTCTAAAGCATGTGGATATGCAATACATCTAAAAGAGAAAACAATCTGTACCCAGTATGCTTGACGGGTATTATCAATTCTGTGAGAGTTGATAGATAATAGCTCTTTAAAATATATTTTAATGATGAGTGAAAGAGACCCATTGGCAGCATTTTTACCGGGGTACTCAAGTTTGGTTTTGGTAGGGACGTGCATGAGATTTTGGAAGTAGACCCATAAAATACCAATTTTTCAAGAAATTTGGACCCATTGATATACCAAAAGTCAAAATTTTCGGCCGAATTTACCCAAAATTGTCTTAGTTTTTACAAATTTTCCCAAAATTTTGGGAAAATTTTAGCTAGATTAAGGAAAAATTGGGCTGTTTTCCGAAAAAATTGAGAAAATTTTGAAAAAAGGACCCATTCATATACCAAAATAGGCTTTGAAAAAGGGGTCATTGATATACCAGAAGGCTGAAAATGCTACCCATGTTTGCGGCACGTCCCGTATGGTCATTTGTACTGAGTACCCCCCGGCATTTTTAGGAACCCAACTTTGAAAATAAAGTTTGGCCATACAAACCTGGACTGCTAAATGTATTACTCAATCACTAATACTGTATCCATTCTTTATGAACAATTATTTATACTTTATTATTGCATATGACTAATGCACATACATGACATACATAACATCTACCATCAATACAATTCCTCATGAACAAATAGTAACACAACGCCTGCCCTCCAAGTCCATATTCAAAGGTGTAACACTTGATCAGTCTGAAAACTCAAAATGGCCAAATTTCAAGAACATTTTAAGCAATTGTTACCCCTATTTTGCACTAAATCATGTATAATTAATGGAAATTTTGGTTGAAAAACCACCTCTATTTTCACAATTTCGAGAACACTTTTCAAGAAACTAACCATATTTGGGCATATCACGAACATTATTAAAAGATGACATTTTGCCGGCAGTTTAATGAAAACCCTATGAAACAAAACTATCTAAAAAATCCTCGCGGGAAAAAAACAAACCCACAGAAATTGTGAAAAAGGAGCCACGATAGTTACCCAATTTTTTATTTTGAGTATTTTCTTGCTGAAAAATACCTATTTTTATGATTTCACAAACATTAAATGTTCTCGGGTGCGATCTGCTCTAAAAAAATACCCCTTTTTTTCGCGAAATTTAGAACGATCATGCGTACACATGCTCAATGTTGACTTGGAGGACTAGGAACACAACATCCATGTCCATATGTACAAAAGATCATCTAACACATTCTCAACAAAATGTACTGAATGTTATCTCTGCAGCACCACATTGAATCAAAGAAGATTATCACCACAATGCATCATGCTTTTGCAAAAACACCCTAAAACTAGTTCCTGATGCATACAAGTTCCCAATGAACATGTGCATGCAGGAAGACTTTAAAGCACAAGATTTTGGAAACATCTTCCACAGGGGGAGTATGAATTTCAAATGGAACGAACATATTAGCAGCTCCATTTGAAACTCAGGGGAAGATTCAGGTTGAATCTTTAACAGAGGGTGTATGAAATTCAAATGGAGCTGCCTAATGTGCTCATTCCATCTGAAATTCATACTCCCCCTGTGAAAGATATTTCCAAAATCTTCCACAGGGGGAGTGTGGATTATAAATGGAATAGCCCAATATACCATCAACCTGTTAGGGTTTGGATGGTGCTTATGAGTAACTGGAGGATTCATATCGTCGGCAGAGTGCTACACTATCGTAAGTGCAGTAGAATGTAATAGCTGCCTTTTGTTAAGTGTTGATGTTCTGTTTTACTTGCCTGATGGCCACTAAGCTAACCCCAAGATATCACCTTTACATGTAGTTGGGTGTTTTTCTAGGTTATTGGTTAAAAATAAGTACATTTATTGAAATGTTGCAAATGGCAGCTATAACATTCTATTGCACTTTATACGATAGTGTAGGACTCTGCCGACGATATACTTGGTTCAAAAATTAAGAAAGTAAGACAAAATAAGGTTATGACATTTGAAATGAAAATGGGAACCAGCCATTTGTTGCCACTGAGATCAACCTAGCTTCTCTTTTGATGTTCACTGATGTAGACCACGACCGTCAGCACATGCACAAATCCATTTGAGTGTGAAATTGGTTATTTGCTCATAAAAGAAAATTTGAAGATCCTTTCCTGGCACATGTGTGTATAAAAGATATGTGACATGAACAAGGGGAATGAGTCACACTTCGGCAATTTTCCATTAGAAGTTTTTTATTTACACTATTTTCTGGCAGTTTACGAATGCTACCTTTTGATGGAAACCCCATCAAAATCGGACATCTGGTTACAGAGTTGTGAGCAATTTATCAATGGCAGAAAGCAATATAAACCAAAAGAATTTGAACACTGCTTTTCCCAATATCTGAAAAACAATATTAGCAACATCCGACTCATTCCCCTTGATCATGTCACATACCGGGGTCACATATGTCATGGTTTGGTCTGGTTGAAAAAGGTCACCTTTCACAAAAGTGTCATGTACAATGTATGTGTGAATTCTGGGATGCTGTGAGAATCTTCTTTGACTTGAACTTTACAAAGAGTTGCTAATCACTATGCATCCAAGTCTCTCCTGATATGGAATTTATTGAGCTTTCTTTGAGGTGTAGTATCGATTTCATTGTCATCGTCCCCAAATTCAAAGTCGTTGTCATCAATGTTCTTATGTCTAATGATATCATTTAGCACTTTGTCCATTCGTGCTACCCTCTTCTTTCCACTGCCTTGGGCTTTAGCTTTACCTGTAGTGTACAATGTAAACCAAAACAGTGTCAATAATTTGAAGATGGGCAAATCAACATTGGAAAGTGAGACATTTCGTTCACATTATCTATATTTCATGTATGTTGCCTGAAAAAGGCAAGTATCATTTAGGGATTCAATCATGTTTCACCATTGTTCATCACCATTTAACAATGATGCGACTGCATCGTCTGCATGGTTTACTTCACGAGGGCAGCTTA
This sequence comes from Amphiura filiformis, assembly GCF_039555335.1. Lineage (NCBI taxonomy): Eukaryota > Metazoa > Echinodermata > Ophiuroidea > Amphilepidida > Amphiuridae > Amphiura > Amphiura filiformis. The sequence continues at coordinate 4,838,241 of NC_092633.1, forward strand.
AGTTGCCTGAGAAAACCACATAGACGTGTGGGACATGAATTGTTAAACGGTGATGAGCAACGGTGAAACATGATTGAATCCCTTTCAACAACGAAAACAAGCTAAAGTTCATCAAATTCACATGATTATTTCATGAGGAATGTCAGTTACTCATTGCCACTCAACGTTACAAGATCGGTGATTTCTCTGTTGGTATCAGCAATAAAACTACAGAATAAAACAACAATGTTTAGCCGCTACTGCCAACTGAATTCAACATGTAAATAATACAAGTTCCAGGCATGACAAATTTTACACGCTCACACGTAATGCGTATGCACACTGGATTTTATACTGGAAAAGTGTTGATTCATCACCGATTAACAATGTTTGGTTCCTGTACAAAGGTACATGCATTAAGTTTTGTTAGGGCTCGTATTGAAATACCCTACCATGTTTTCACACAGAAAGAAGGCAGGATTCCCCTCGCTAAGCGCGCGCCTCAGGAAAGCTCGGTCATAAAACGGATGGATTATATGCATCACTGATACACCCTGCCCAGGATTTTAACAAAAGAAGGCTAGCACAGGAAAGCTGCAGGATGGCGCACACCTTCCTGTGTAAGGGAATTTGAATATGAGCCCTTACCTGGAGAGATTTGATCATGTCTCACCTCCTTTTTCAACCAAATCGACGGTAATAACTCTTGTAGTGAGGGATCAACATTTAAGGTGGTTTTAAATGCAAATTAAAGATCTATGGATCGTTTTTATCTTTGGCACAGAAGAAGATAATAATTTTTTAAAAATTTTCGGCAGTGTTTTCAGCACCCTATCTCTTCTGATTATTGCTCTCCAGGGACCGAGAAATTTCAGACCTGGATACTGCCCTCATACGGTTGAAATTGCACATGTCCAAATAAATAAAAAGTGTCAAATCGTTCAAGAACATCACAAATGACCTCTGCTGATTTTCCCGTAAAAAGCTGGTAAGTAATATGGAATCTGTGGCCAAAAAACGGAAAATTTCACTTTGACCCCCCCCCCCACCCCAGGGGGAATTCCACTGGGTTTTTTTTACGGGAAAATCAGTGGAGGTGTGCAGGAACATGACTGAGTATACTTTTACTGGGACAAATGAAGTGATTTGCGAAAAAACAGGAAAAAAACAACTTTCAATGTGATTGGTCAGAAGCCAATAGCGACTGCTTGGTTACCATGGCAACGGTTTTATTACCTTCATAACATGGCCAACATATCCCTACATAAGTACAAACTCACTTGAGATTGTATCATGAAAGGTTTTGGAGATATTTGCCAAAATGTTGGAATTCATGATTTAAACCTTGCCTTTGACACCACCTTAACCACAAGTTGCCTCAGGCAAAACTCACTTCCTGGGAACTAAATACCACACAAGGTCATTTTTATGTAACTCATTGACCCATTTGTGTTATATACTGGCTGTAGCTATTACATCCTTGTGATCTGGTCAACTCATTGATAGATACGAACCTCAGGATGGAATTCAATTTTTGATCAATTCTCTCCAGGCAGTGAAACATAATGTGTATTGGAAGAGTTGTTGAATCATGTTTCAATAACTCTTCCTATACCTTTGTACAGGAGTCAACCGTTGTTAATCTGTGATGAATCCACAGTCCAGTAGTAGATACGCGAACGCAAGGTTTTGAGTACGCATTACGCATGAGCGCGTAAAATTCATCATGCCTGGAACGTATGCGTAAACATGAACTCTCTTATGTTGGCGGTAGTTGCTAAATATTATCGCTTTATTCTTTAGTTTTATTGCCGATATCAACAGAAAATACTGTGATCTTCTTGTAAGGTTGAGAGGCAATGACAAATGGACATTCCGAATGAAATAATCATGTGAATTCGACATCTTTAGCTTGTTTCGTTGTTGAAAGGGATTCAATCATGGTTCACCGTTGTTCATCACCGATTAACAACTCGCGTCCGGCACATCTGCGCGGTTTACTTCCACTCAGCCGTCGCGGACGCATCGTTGTTAATCGGTGATGAACAACGGTGAAACATGATTGAATCCCTAAATGTTCTTCTTGAAATCACATACAAATTGTGTCAAAGTGATATAAAGTGATATGGAAGACAAGTAGAAATACTGAACTTAAAATTGACTTCACCTGCAAAGTACCCCCTTTTGATGTCCTGCATCATGTACATTTGTATGCCTCAAATTATGTATATTTTATTTCCAAATCAATGCAGTGCAGAGTAGGCTAGATATGAAAATTGATAGCTTACAAACATTTATGGACCAATTTTCACAGGATATTAGTGATTTCAAATTGTTTGTAAACAAACTGTATGAGAACAAATCTTATCATCATTTTTTGCTTTGAAATGCAATTTTTCAGGATTTTTCAAACAAATAAATTTAAAAAAAATGTGGTAAAATTGCTCACAAAACGAAATGTGCTCGGCCAACAGGAATAGGAACTTATTATTATTATTAACTTACTAGGAGTCCTTCTTGGAGTAACTTTTGCAACTGGATCTGGAACATCAAAATCAAATGCAGTAGGCTCCTCTTCCTCTCTGAAAATGAACAAAATAATTGAACATTTTAACCAAATGCACCATTTGCATTTATTCTTAATTTTAATTACCGTACTGACGCGAGTATAGTCCCACCTTCGAGTAAAGTCCCACCCCGAAATTAGGAGTGTCCCAGGACCTAGACCTAAATGCTAGGATCATTCATGGTTGACCTAAAAAAAAAAAAAAATGTTCAAATTCAATGCATTTTGAAATTATTTTACATGAATACAAATTATCAATTTTCATATTAAAAATACAAAACATCTTGAATTTTTTTTTAAGGTCAACCATGAATGATCCTAGCATTTAGGTCTAGGTCCAGAGACACTACAAAACCGAAAAAATAAAAATTCGAGTATAGTCCCACCCCCCAATTTTGAAAAATGTTCACCCAAAAACGGGGTGGGACTATACTCGTGTCAGTACGGTACATTATTTTACCAAGTTTAAGCTCAATCGACCAGCAACATGATAGCGATACTGTTTGACCCCACCCCATGTGACCTTTGTCCCCGGATGACATCAGTTTGAATACCTTCGACCTATTTTAGACATGTTCCCCTCATTACTAATTTCAACAAAATGTAGTTTTTATACTCATCCTATATCCCTCTATCTCAGATGTGAAATTTGCAAAATTTGGATCAAAAGTGAACATTTGCTTTGGTATTTATTTAATTCAAATTCATTACCATTATTTTACCAAGTTTAAGTCCATTCAGCCAGCACCACAATAGCGATATTGTTTGACCCTGTTAACCCAATGTGACCTTTGACCTTGATAACTTGACTACAGTCTATACATATCTACCTCCAGTCAGCAGCACTAGCTTTGAAGTTCAGTGTGTGCTGCATTGGCTTAGCATTGTTTCTTGCGTGTACATATGCGCCACTTTGATTGCACATGTATAAGTATGTACACGCACCAAGTAACACTAGGCTAACATAGAACACGCTGAACTTCAAAGCTAGTGCAGCTGACTGGAGGTAGATATTTAGACTATATAGAACCTTTAATTCACCCTGATTTGGCTACTTGCCACATTTGGATGTGCCCTACACCTGTTGACCACACTGGACTAAATATTGTCTCAAATTTAGAGATGTCATGTTCCAGCAATTGATAACAAAAAACTTGCATTTTAATGAAAACGGAAAAAGATTGGCAGATCCCGATCAGGGTTGTCACTCGACTGAATTTAGTGCCGGCTAAATTTTCATGTTATTTCAATTCGTCCAAAATACTCTCAATCTCATGAATTAATTGTCCAGTTATTTTGAAAGGTAAGTCCTCATATTCCCTTGAGTGCCGGTTGGTCAGCCCGAGTGCTGGTTACTACTGACCGGCACAGACCAGTGCAGTGAACAACCCTGATCCCGATGCAACTCAGGCCGGCCCGATTTCTCACTTGCCAATGTGGATCAGCCAACACTATCAAATATTTTCAAAATAATTGAAATCTTACTTTTGTTCTTCTTCCTCTGGTTTCTCCTCTGGTTGTGCCTCAACCTCTGTCTGTGTTTCTTCTTTCTCTACTTCAGGTTCCCTCCTTCCTGGACATTTCCATTCCAGTTCCAATACCCCTTGTTTGTCTAGTTTCTCAAATAGTTCAATAATAATGTTAGCAGGTGGCTCAAACACGCCACTCCTTGTGGAGCTTTCAGTTGTCTTGTTTTCTTCCTCATCACTTGCAAAGATCTCCCAATCATCAGGGTTCTCCTGAGTATGTTCTGAGTTGTTCTTGCATTTGTCCTCTACCATGTCTACAGCTGGCATTTCAATGTCTGTTGTGGGAAGCTTGGTGATGGGAGCTAGAGGGGCAGAAATAGGGCCAGGAGCAGCTGGCATTTCAATGTCTGTTGTGGGAAGCTTGGTGATGGGAGCTAGAGGGGCAGAAATAGGGCCAGGAGAAGAAATAGGGCCAGGAAAAGAAACAGGACCAGGAGCAGAAACAGGACCAGGAGCAGAAACAGGAGTAGGAACAGAAACAGACGTAGGAGCTGAAACAGATGTAAGAGCAGAAACATGTACAGGAGCAGAAACTGGTGTAGGAACAGAAACAGTTGTAGGTGTAGGAGCAGGTGTAGGAGCAGAAACAGGTGTATGTGTAGGAGCAGAAACAGGTGTATGTGTAGGAGCAGAAACAGGTGTATGTGTAGGAGCAGAAACAGGTGTATGTGTAGGAGCAGAAACAGGTGTATGTGTAGGAGCAGAAACAGGGCCAGGAGCAGAAACAGGTGCATGCGCAGAAACCAGTTTAGGGGTAGAAACATGTGGAGCAGAAACAGTGCCAGGAGCAGAAACAGGAGTAGGAGCAGAAACAGGAGTAGGAGCAGAAACTGGAGTAGGAGCAGAAACAGGAGTAGGAGCAGAAATGGGAGTAGGAGCAGAAACAGGAGTAAGAGCAGACAGAGTTACTGGTGGTGTGGGTATAGGTGCAGGTACAGGTGTAGTTACAGATGATGTTGAAGCAACAACCACAGGCGCAGAATCATTTACTTTTGTTTCTTGCACTACAGGAGGTTTGTGTTCATTTGCACCGCTTTCACTCGCTAGTTTACCATAACTCCCTAATGTCAGTTGTGCAGATTGTTCAACTTTATCACTGCTCACCGCCTTTTCTCCTGCCTGAGTTGACATTTCCGGATCATCTTCTGTTACGCCCTCCTTGGTGATAGTCTTTGCATCATCATCATTGTCTGTTGTGTCCATTGGTTCACAAGTTTCCTGAGATGGTTGCGATTCTGGTATGCATTTGATACTATCATCATCAACTTCTGCGTTAGTGTCAACATCCATCAAGGTTTCTTCCACAAACTGTGTGTTGTTGGTATCCATGCTTTCATCCTCTTTAGGAATCTCTTGTCCTTTTCCATCTGTGGTATTACCAACAGACACAGTAGGTCCTGAATCTTTTGCAACCTCTGGAGGTTTTTTTTCTGTGCTAATTACAGCAGCTGTACTTGAACTAACAGCAGTAGCTGTACTTGTGCTGACAAGAGCTGCTGTACTTGTGGTGACAGGAACTGCTGTACTTGTACTGACAGCAACTGCTGTACTTGTACTGACAGCAGCTGCTGTACTTGTACTGACAGCAGCTGCTGTACTTGTACTGACAGCAGCTGCTGTACTTGTACTGACAGCAGCTGCTGTACTTGTACTGACAGCAGCTGCTGTACTTGTACTGACAGCAACCGCTGTACTTGTACTGACAGCAACTGCTGTACTTGTACTGACAGCAGCTGTACTAACAGCAGCAGTTGCTGTACTTGTACTGACAGCAGCTGTTGTACTTGCACTGACAGCAGGAGTACTACACAAACTGACAGCACTGGGAGTCACAGTGACAACACTGTCACTTTCTGTTTTGCTAATCATCTTGTCTTCAGACTGCTTTTCTTCATTTTCTCTGCCAGAAATATCATCTTTTGTGTCCATCTTAGCAGCCTCATCTTGCTTGGCTTCCTCTTTCTTTTCCTCTTGCGCAGACATTGTACTCTTTTAATGATCGAGTGGTTAATCAATTTTACTTCACCAAGACATTTTACTGTTCAATATGATGCATCTGAATCTGAAAGAGAAGAGATAAGAGAGAGAGAGAGAGAGTAACGACTGTAATCAATTACAAAAGTAGTGTAGCCAGCTGGGGGGCAGATGATGTAGCTTTTGAATTTTTATATCGTACATCAAGTGCCTGTGCTACGAGAAAGTTTTGTAGTTTGCGTCACAGATTTTGCATTCAGCTCTTTTACATCAAAAATTGCGATAAAACTGTTCAATTAAATAAAAGTATGTTTCAGACCTGCCAACGTTTGAGATCACAAAACTGTATTCTGAAACCCCAAAAGTCACATTTTCCAAAAATATCAAGCGTTGACAAGCTTACATACAATGTTATACGATCCACTGTACGGATGAGCGATGCTGAAAATACACACTACAAATTGCACATCGTGCATGATTTTCTCCCTTCTGAGACGACTGCAGGGGCAGGGTTCAGTTTTTGCCCGCAAAGTGGCAAAAACTGTTTTTGCTTGGTTTAAGGGGGTACTACACCCCTGGCCAATTTTGTGCCTATTTTGCATTTTTCTCAAAACTTATAGCGCATTGGTGACAGGTAAGATATTATAGGGGCAAGGACTACAACTACACTGTACTGCACTGAAAATTCAGCAACTCAAGGCAAGTAGTTATTGATTTATTGCTCAAATATTGGTTTTCCCTCATTTTTGACTGTAACTCCACAACTGTTGTCTGTGCTGAAATAAAATTTCCAGTGCAGTAGTTGTAGTCCTTGCCCCTATAATATAAATATCTTACTTGTCACCAATGCTTTATAATTTTTGAGAAAAATGCAAAAATATGCACAAAATTAGGCAGGGGTGTAGTACCCCCTTAACCAAGTCATATGCAGTCAGTCAAATATCAAAAAGATACACAGAAAGCTCATAACTAACATACAATTTTTGATAAATCATTCAACATATTTTTTGTCTCGTCAAGTCCTTAAAATGAAAAAGTTTTGGAGTTGATATGCTACATTGCAGTTAAATGCACTAATGATCTGAGCAATGAAAACACATGCCTTTAATTTCTTTATGTTTTACTTAAAATGACAAAATCTGGCCTTGTTACATTTAGGAAATTATTTTTGTAACTTAATAATTTAATAATTAATAGATTTAAAAAAAAGTGAACTATTCATCACTTTTTTAATCAGTAGACCATGATCCAGAAAATACTGTTTCCCAACCAAGCTCCGCTATCATCTTGGTGACGCTTGCTTCCCTCTTGTAGTTCCTCATGCAGAAGCGAGCTGCTTTTCTCTGAACCCCTTCTATTTTCTTGATTTGTCCCGCTTTGTAGGGATCCCATGCACAGCTTGCATATTCAAGTTTGGGTCGAACTAAGGTGATATAAGCAGTTGTCTTTACCTCCTTTGGGCAGAACCACAGATTTCTTCTAATCATGCCCATAGTACGATTTGCCTTTTTCACTGTGTTGTCTACTTGTTCAGCCCAATTTAGCTTGTCATCAAGCTGTACTCCTAAGTATGGATGAGAGTTAGGAACCTGGAGTTTTTGGCCACAGAAGATGTAGTCCCTGTGTGGAGGTTGCTTTTTATGCGATATCTCCATAATGGAACACTTGGTGGGATTGAAACTCATCTTCCATGTTGACTGCCATTTCTCAAGCTGTTTAAGGTCATCTTGCAAGGAATCCATGTCTTCCTCTGAGGAGATATTTGAGTACACCAAACAGTCGTCAGCGAAGAGACGGACATTATTTTGTATATTATCTGGGAGATCATTTATGAACAGAAGAAAGAGCAGCGGGCTCAAAACTTTCCCCTGCGGTACCCCTGACAGGTCTGGTTTCGGAGTTGACAAATTTCCCTCGCATGCTACTCTCTGGGTGCGTGTGGTAAGAAAATTCTTCATCCAGTCCAGCAAATTTCCTCTTATGCCATAATGATTTAGTTTGCCCAGTAGTCGCTCATGCGGCACCTTGTCAAACGCCTTGGAGAAATCTAAGATAGCCATGTGGATAGTCTCACCTTTCTCCAAGGTTCTGGCAATGTCATCCACTGTCAATATCAGCTGAGTTTCAGTAGATCGTTTGCTTCTAAAACCATGTTGTGAATCCACAAGTATGTTGAATTTTTCCAAATGCTTCATAACATGGGAATGGATGATGTGTTCCATTATTTTACAAACAACACTGGTTAGGGAGACAGGACGGTAGTTTTCAGGAGCAGCTTTGTCCCTTTCTTAAATACACCGCAGATATTCGCTTCTCTCCACTGCCTTGGTAATACTCCCTGGTTTACAGAAGTTTGGAATAGGTCTGTGAGAATGGGTGCTAGTTCTGCTGCAAACATCTTAAGAAACCACGGTGGTATTTCATCGGGGCCTGGCGCTTTGTTTGGTAAAAGGTCTTGCAGTTGTTTAAGCACGCCCTTTTCAAAGATGACAAGCTCGGGTACATCGGGGATGTTTTCCCGCTCAGTGTTGGAATATCTGTGTCGTCCTCCGATGTGAACACACTCGAAAATTGGTTGTTTAATGCTTCAGCTTTCCCTCTCCATCGCTGATAATTTTATTATCGACTTTCAGGTCTGAAACACCTGTTTCATTGTTACCAAGTCACTTTAGATATGACCAGAATTGTTTAACATTTTCTTTCATGGCAGTAGTGAGATTGTTTGACACAAACTCCCGTTCGAAACTTCCAGGGCTTTCTTAAGCTCTTTCTGACTTACAACAAACTTGTTCCAGTCCTCTGTCTTCTGGGTCTCTTTAGCTTTATTGAAAGCTCGTTGTTTCTTACGCCGGAGTCTGTGGTGGGTTCTATTGAACCATGGTAAACTATTCTGTTTAGCTGCAGTCTTTTTTCGGGATATGTCTTTCCATAACCACTTTGATCTTGTTTTCCAGTGCATCCCATTTATCTTGCACAGAGGCATTACTTAGGCTGAAGTACTCGTCTTTGAAGGTCAGAAATTCTTTACTGATGGACTATGTGTCAGCTTTACGACGGACATAATATCTGCGCCTGGGTTGTCTTTTCCACTTAGCCCTCAGGTCGAAATGGACGAGAACAATATAGTGGTCGCTAATCCCTGGTACCACAGTAGTCTCCTTTATCAGACTTGCATTGTTTGTAAACACCAGATCCAGAATACTTTTCTTCCTAGTTGGTTCCTTGACATGTTGCTCCAGCCCAAATTCTGTTATGGTCTCTAGCAAAAGTTCAGCTGTTTCTTTGGAAGCAGGATGGTTTTTGATGACAGTACCCTCTTTCCAATCCATGTTTGGCTGATTGAAATCCCCAGTCAAAATTATGTTGTACCCTTTAGCCTTGCTATTTATCTTCCCAAGGGATTCACCTAAGTCAATAACTGTCTCTCTATCGTCGTGTCTTGGTTTGTAACATGTTCCCAGAAGAAGTGAGCGTCGGCCCTGTAGCTCGAGTTGATTCCACATTATTTCACTGTCCACCACGAATTCTGATTTCTGAGTCATGATCAGATCTTTTTTACAGGCAATAAGTATGCCTCCATGACCACGTCCCTTTCTGTCTCTTCTGAAGACATCATAGGAGTCTGGAAATATTTCAGAAGTGTTGATGTCAGCTGTTAGCCATGTTTCCGTACTTTGGATAATGTCAGGGTTATATTGTTCAATAAGGATTTTTGTTTCACAAGTCTTGTTTGTAATACTTTGAAAATTGATTAACATGATGCGCAAAGAGTCTCTGCTGTTTTTCTTCTTCTGCGTTTTGTTTTGTTTTCTGGATCGATCAACGTCCACCGGGTCTTGGGTCTCAAAACCTTGAGTTTCCTCTTCATTTCCATCTTGGTCTTCTAAAACTGAAAATTGGTTACTGGTATTACATCCAGATCCATTGAAGATTGTGTCTGAAAAGTTCATGACGTCACAAATCGGACAAACCCAAAGGCATGAATTGAAGTCAGCACGGTCCACGGAGTCCGTCTTAATAGGCATACTGACTTTGGTGACAAAATGTGATGGGCCCTACATATCGGTGGGCCTACATATCGGCGGGCCCGCCGTAATTTTCACATGCTTTTGGGCAGAGGACCCGCCTTCAAGCAAAATAATCACAGACAGGTAATATATTGACCCCACTGCGATAGGCATGGCCCTACCCCAGGGGCCTAGTACTATACGTGCAATTCAACCTTTTTTTTTCTCCTTTTTCCCTCTTTCTCTTCTCTCCTTTCCTCTTTTTTTTTTTTTTGGAGGAGGGCCGGGGGGGGGGCGGCCCCCTCTGAATCCGCGCCTGCCCTACTACGCATAAAAAATGCTTAAATCCAACACTGGCCATGTTAAACGAGAGGACCAATACCTAGAATTTAATTTGATTTTTATTATAATTTATCGGCATTCCTGATTTATAATGGTGTTTTTCTTTTTCAATGCCATCGGGATGGAAGCTTAAACATGCATGTATGTCGAATTCAACAACCCCACAAAGCAGGCAGATTAGGCAACATATTTATACACTGATAAGCTTATGCAACATGAAATTCCTCTGCACTATAAAAATACGAATATACTTACTATTTTTTATGATGCTTCAGAAGAACACAAACATTCTCTTTTACAGTAAAATGAGAGAAAATCAATGAGCACTAAAAAATTCGTCGGCTTCTCGCTGCCTCATTACTGGAGAATAGATGCAAAACAAACGAGCATGAAAATTGTAAACACGAAATTCTGCCCTCTGATTGGTTGATTACGTTAATGGTACCAAATTCGGAAAGAAAACAGCAAGGGAGATCAAGGGAGGATTTTACATTAATTTATTCTTCATCGTAAGCATTCACGGTTCTGTTACTTCGCAGCTAGATACAGAAGTAAGTGATCTTTCATACTGTACCTGTGACTTTGGCCACGAGTCCCACACATTGAAGATTAGCGCTAGTTAATCTTCATCATGTGTTTCAATTGCAATCAATCAAATGTAATTGTAAGCTTAAAGTTGTTTTCTTTAAACTTCCGTGGTCGTGCCTGTGCGTATCGCGTACACGAGCGTAAACACAAAAGCAATAAACAATCACGCTGATTGGCTGATCAATGCACTTGACAACAAGCCGGCTGACCCATTGGTCTTCGGCGCGGCGCGTAGTAGGCGACCTTGTCACTTCTACGCGATCGCAATTCACCAGCGCATACCCGGACCACGGAAGTTTAAAGAAAACAACTTTACCTGATTCGTTGCTCTTGCTGTTCAGAACACAATCATGTCAGAAATTAATATTTTGTTCTGGGTCTGATTATTCGGTTCACATGTTTCATGAATCATGCACTTATTAATAATCGTTTATTTCAGAAAACCAAGTATTTTACATGGTCAAATGGGATTAAAGGCTAAGCTAAATTTGTAATTTAACTAAGACTAAGTAGGTATGCCCGATGAATTCAAATTTGCCATCAAACTGCATCATTAAATATGTCAAATTAAAGCCAACACTGAAAACCTTTTTGTCATAGCACTTTCTGTAGCAAAGTTACATCTACATAGTCAAAGATTAATGCTGGTTTCATGGCCCTGCCGCTTGCCGCTGAACGGCGTGGCGCACGCATATTGCAGACAAACGGACACAATCAAGGGCCAAGGCTTGTCATTGGTTGAAGCGGCAGGCGGCAGGAAAGTATGCTGGAGGCTTGACTTTCATCAAAAAGATTCAGGTAGCAAAATTCCCAAAAAAAGCACTTCAGGGGTGTTTCTAGATCTTAGTCTCATGACGATAGCAGCTTTTTTTTTAATGGAACTGCTATCAAAATCCTCTGAAATTCCATGTGCGAGTCTCTCATCACCAAAAAAAATCATATATTTGGGTCAAGTGAAGTATAGACAACATGTAGGTTTCCTTGAGCAAGCGGTTCTTTTAAATTTCAATGTAAATTTGTATTGCCGGTTTAGGCCATTTTGGCTGACTAGCAAATGTGTTAACTGACGTTTCTCTCTCATACCTAATTTAAGGAGGCTGTGTACTCTCAGACATGCATGTACATGTAGTAAAAGTGTCATAACTTTGTAATTATTCGCGCAAGACATATAAAAGTAGGCCTACGGTATACATTTTTATAAAGGCAAGACATCAATAAATCTTAATATAAATACAGATTTGGGGTAAAAACAACAATTATGAAGAAAATCACAAAAAGTGAGTTTTAAATAACAATCATGCAGAACATTGAAATAATTATTATTGGCACCAATTTGTTAAAAATAGGTCTTTTATAGTATCTCCTATCTTAAATTATAAACATAAACAATGTCCACATGGCTAGGTTAAGTTCACTTCTACTACTAGTCTACCCTGGTATCCCAAAGGTATAGTTGAAATAATTGGAAAGAGCAAGGGTCAAAAATCTGTATATTTTTAATGCTCAAATATTTAGATGAATTCTTCCACTAGTTGTCAAGGTTTTCTAGATAGTTTTTGAAGGGGTTTAAAAATTTTGCACAACAAATTTTCTTTCTGGTTTAGTACTAGTAATTTGCACAATAATGAATTATTTTCAGATTTCACATCTCAAATGCGGCACAAAATTCATAACGCGGGCGGCGGACGCTAAACTCAGAATCAAGTTTCAAGTGCCTTATCAGCTAAAACGGAGCCATTTGACCACTAGGTTTTTGTGAAATCAGTGCTTCCGTGGTGTTTCCATTAAGGCTGGCATTTTCGGTCGGGTAAACGGGTACCCGCCCAAGATTACATTACCCGGGCAAGGGTAGCGCTAAGTTGCTTTTTGGGGTCCCGGACCCACCAAAATAGAGTTGGGACCCCCTGTTTTTAAATTTTCTGCAAGTTCAGGGGTCCCTACAGACCCCCAGTTTTTCAATCTAGCGCTATTGCAGACATACTATTTATACTGCATTTGTGCAACTGGGACTCCCAAACTCTACTCCGGACCCCCTACTTTTTAATTTTTTGCAAGTTATATAGAAATACCCTCCCCGGGTACCCGAAATTCCAAAAAAAAATTTTTTTAAGTTTTTTATTTTTTCGGTTTTGTAGTGTCCCTGGACCTAGACCTAAATGCTAGGATCATTCATGGTTGACCTAAAAAAAAAAAAAAAAAAAAAAAAAATCAAGATATTTTGTTATTTTTAATATGAAAATTGATAATTTGTATTCATGTCATAGTCTATCCACCAAAAAAACGTTGACAACGTAAAGAAAGTAGCAAGTTTAAAAAGCCCCCACCTCGGCTCACTTTTTGAAACTTGGTCCCATTTGTAAAAGATACTGATTTAATCTTTGTCATAATTATCAACTTAAAACATTTCCAGAAGTGTTATGAATCTTTAATGTGCCGATGCGATATTAAGTTGTTAGCATTCTGGAACGATCAGAAAGGTTATTATGTTGTTCTTGGCCAATATCCTTATGTTTTGTTTTATGATAATTATTAAGTTCATGACCAATGATTGAATTAAACGAATAACAAGTAGGCATGTTAATGACAATGATACTATTGTTTAAACGTTAAAAACACCGATTTGCTGTTGATATTCAAAATGGGACCAAGTTCCAAAAAGTGAGCCGAGGTGGGGGCTTTTTAAACTTGCTGCTTTCTTTACGTTGTCAACGTTTTTTTGGTGGATTTTCTTTCTTTTTATGAATGTAGCCAAGCAGCTCTAAGCTTGGAAAGTCATCAGGCTACGAAGTACTCCATAAAACGAATAAAACGAAAAATAGATGTTTGAAATTATGTTATCCTTGATTTATGACAGTACAAAATTTTATAAAACTTTATCAGCCGTTTATTTTTAAAACTTGCTGGTCACAGCTACCGCGTGACTGTAATGTTAATAGGGATACATACATTTTAATATACTTTAATTATTCAAGGCAACTAAGAAAATGTAAATATGGACAACACATACCCAATGTTGACGATGCCAGCGAGACACAGAGTCCGATTTACTTCAAATTGAAACTATGTAGCAAGGCTTATACTACGGAAGCGTCTAAGTGCCATGACTTAGCAAGATAATTATGTTTTAATGATTGTGGTTTTTGTAGCCCTGCGGGGCAATCTAGTTGGATATCCAAATTTCGTGGTTGATAGTTCTTTGTAGCCCTGCAGGGCAATCTAGTTGGATTTCCCTATTAAGCGGCGGTTGTTGGCGTTTTTTCGCGGTTTGTAGTTTTAATTTCCCTCATTCTTCATGCCCTACCCTCTATCGGGGGTTAATTTTTAGTTTAAGCTCGTCGGATAACTATACTTTTCGGTGTGTGGTTCTTTGTAGCCCTCTTGGCAATCTAGTTGGATATCCAAATTTCATGTTGATAGTTCTTTGTAGCCCTCTGGGCAATCTAGTTAGATTTACCTATTAAGCGGCGGTTGTTGGCGGTCTTTCGCGGTTTGTAGTTTTAATTTCGCTCATTCTTCATGCCCTACACTCTTTCCCTACACGTCTCTCTTCCGCTCTGTATGATAACTATACTTTTCGGTGTGTGGTTCTTTGTAGCCCTGCGGGGCAATCTAGTTGGATATCCAAATTTCGCGGTTGATAGTTCTTTGTAGCCCTGTGGGGCAATCTAGTTGGATTTACCTATTAAGCGGCGGTTGTTGGCGGTCTTTCGCGGTTTGTAGTTTTAATTTCTCTCATTCTTCATGCCCTACCTCAATCGGGGTTAATTTATAGTTTAAACTTGTTGGATAACTATACTTGGCGGTGCGTGGTTTTTGAAGCCCTGCTTGCGGCCAATCTAGCTGGATGTCTCTATTGAGCGGCGGTTGTTGGTTGTCTTTCACAGTTTGTGGTTTTAATTTGTTGGATATCCAAATTTCACAGGTTGTGGTTCTGTGTAGCCCTGTGGGCCAATCTAGTTGGATATCCCTAGTGAGCGGCGGTTTTTGGCGTTCTTTCGCATGGTTTGTGGTTTTAATTTCTCTACTTGTTCAGGCCCTGGACTCTATCGGTGGCTAAATTGTCTTTTAAACTGGTTGGGTATCCATATTTCGCGGTTTGTGGTTCTTTGTAGCCCTGCGGGGTAATCTACTTTGACATCCCTATTGAGCGGCGGTTGTTGGCGGTCTTTCGCGATTTGTGGTTTTTAATTTCCTTCATTCTTCAAGCCCTGTAGTCTCTAGGGGGGGGGGGGATAATTTATAGCTTAAGCTTGTTGGATAACCACACTTCTTTGTAGCATGGTGGGGCAATTTAGGTGGATATCCAAAATTCATGCGGTTTGTGGTTCTTTGTAACCATGTGGGGCAATCTAGTTTGACATCCCTATTGAGCGGCGGTTGTTGGTGATCTTTAGCGGTTTGTGGTTTTAATTTCCCTCATTCTTCAAGCCCTGCTCTCTATCGGGTTTCCGTGTGTATGTGGTCATGGTGGTGGGGACAGTCCCTCCTTGCAATTGGCATTTGGGTATTTTTGCCGCTTTGCTAATTTGTCTTTACGTATGACTTTAATGGCCTTACATATTTGGTTGTCTCTTTTTTGTTTCGTTTTTGTCCCTGTTGGCCTTCCATACTAGTGGAACAATACTTTTTCACACATATATAGACAAATCCAAATACACGCATTCCTACACCTGACTAGCAGCCTTTAGTTGGGTCCCCGTCGGCTACAATGCATCCAAAATGTGAAATGATTCGGAAATATCATGATCGTCAGGCATGGTGAAAGCATCTGCATGGTGAAAGTAGGCCCTAGGCCTAAATGTGAATAAAAAATCAAACATGTTTGTTTGATGAAAAAAATATAATATCACAATAGCAATGGATGTTCGAAATGGTGTTATTCTTGATTTATGACAATAAATTGGTTAATAAAACATTTAAAAAAAAGGTGATGGGAAGTTTCAACTTGAGCAAAACTTCTTAAGTGGATTAGAAGTCCATGTCCTTAACCACTTCGCCACGTGGACGCCTCGATAAAACAACGTGTGAAAGTGGAGTATTTATTAATATGAATGTATGCTGTGGTCCGGAAAGAATAAAAGAATTGTGAAAAACTTGATTTTTTTGGCGAATGGGATCCAGAATTTGTATGTAGGGTATCCAGGAAAATGCTAGGGTATATTTTGAAAGTGAATCTCAAAAAGTAGTGCGACAGTGACAGCCATGTATGGCTGTAGCAGTGACGAAAGATTCTGGATATCAGTATGATTAGCTATGATTTGCCACTAATTTTGGCTATGAAATACCGCGTGAAATAAACAAGAATGTTTGTTTATTATGAAATAATCGGATTGACTGTAAGATTGGTGTAACTTTTTTAATTAATGAGTTATTAAAATATTACACTTTGGACAGTAAATAAGATTTAGCATGGTTTTAGATATATTTTGTACTCAGCGAAAAATATCATAGAACAATAGCGTTTTGTTTCGTGTAAATATAGTCTTGCGGTGCATCTGCTTATTCTTCTTTATCAGTCGTTTTTTTTTAAAACTTGCTGGTCATGCTACCGCATGACTCTAATTAATGATTTCAAAATGCATTCCAATTCAATACATTTTGAAATCATTAATAGACTATGACATGAATACAAATTATCAATTTTCATATAAAAAATAACAAAATATCTTGAAATTTTTTTTTTTTTTTTTTTTTTTTAGGTCAACCATGAATGATCCTGGCATTTAGGTCTAGGTCCAGAGACACTACAAAACCGAAAAAATAAAAAACTTTAAAAAAAAATTAAAATTTTTTTTTTTTTTTTTTTTTTTTGTGCATTTGGTACCGGTTACCGCCCGAAAATTGCGGCGGGTACCCGGTACAAAATTACCCGAAAATGCCAGGCCTAGTTTCCATAAGATGCGCCGCGCATGCAGATAGGCGTCGTGTACATGCGTAGCATATCTGTGCATTAACAAATTGCGCGATATGCAACGCGATGCGTTGTTGCGCGCATGTACCCTGCTGGTACAACAAAGATTTTCTTTCCTTTTAAATTTCAAACACGAGTGGAATTAGTCGGGTATCTACCAGGCTTTAATGTGCATCCCCCCAGGACTCTACCAAACCAACTTTTTTAGCTTCCTTTTATGGTCCTATAACACATTCAAGATGTTAACAAAAAATAGTTCCCGGCACTCCGGCCATATTCAAGGTTATAGGTCAACACAGGGGTCAAATTTCAAAGTTGCTCAAATTTGATTAACAAGCACATCAAATTATTCCTCTCATTGCAAGGATTCAGAAAAAGTATAGTTTGACCTACCTGCGACATACCGTTCTTGAGTTATAAGCAAAAAGGTCAAATTTTGGGCGGTGGTCAGTGTTTTTGGCCACACAGGGGCCAAAAATTAAAAATGCTCCAATTTAAACGAAATTGGTCTCAAATTGCTTGTTATGTAACAATAAGTCAAATAAGGAATAGTTGTAACCATGTAGGATGTTTCGTTTCCTAGGAAACGTCACAACATATATAGGTTGTGGTCAATAGGCTGTAATGGGGGATTGACCTTTATGGCCAATTTTGTCAATAACAAAGCATTTTAGACAGTGCAAACAATTCCTTTTTTGACTTGCTTTTGCATGACGAGCAATATGAGACCATTTGCGTTGAAATCGGAGCATATTTAATTTTTGGCCCCTGTGTGGCCAAAAAAAACTGACCACCGCTCAAAATTTGACCTTTTTGCTTATAACTCAAGAACGGTAAATCGCAGGTAGGTCAAACTATACTTTTTCTGAATCCTTGCAATGAGAGGAATAATTCGGTGTGCTTGTTAACCAGATTTGAGCAACTTTGAAATTTGACCCCTGTGTTGACCTATAAGTATAACCTTGAATATGGCCGGAGTGCCGGGAAATATTTT
Source organism: Amphiura filiformis (assembly GCF_039555335.1). Lineage (NCBI taxonomy): Eukaryota > Metazoa > Echinodermata > Ophiuroidea > Amphilepidida > Amphiuridae > Amphiura > Amphiura filiformis. The sequence goes on from NC_092633.1 coordinate 4,856,131, forward strand.
TTGTTAACATCTTGAATGTGTTATAGGACCATAAAAGGAAGCTAAAAAAGTTGGTTTGGTAGAGTCCTGGGGGGGGGGGGTGCACATTAAAGCCTGGTAGATACCCGACTAAATAGTGAAATAAAATCGGTAAAATATTGCAGTTGGAGTTAACAAATCTGGATTTTCATTCCTTGTATTTACAATGTATAACAAACATAAGAAAGTACAAACATATCAAAAAAACTCAATTTCGCAAAAGAAACAACGTCTAGAGTACACAGCCACGTTAAAAGGGCATTTCGTGATCCACAGCATCATCCCCCCACTTTTCACAAAAAAAAGTTGAGATTTTTATATCACTGGAAACCTCTGGCTACATAATGTTTATATACAAAATATTTGTTGCAGATTAATTCGTTTAGCAAAGATATCGTGAAATTTCGTTCTGGACATACAAAATTACAATACAACACATTGTCTATGGAGCAGTGTAATACACATAATCGTGCATAACTCGTAAACACAAAATCGGAATCAACTGAAATTTTGGGAATAAGCTTTTTTCGTGGATATCTACTGAAAAATGTCATAAAAAGAGGATGCTAGGATCACAAAATACTCCTTTAAATTTAATATTCTTCATAAAAACAGCGAAAATTTTAATGTAAGTTCTTGTTTGTCTGATGATGTGTGGTGCACGTGGTATTGTACTGGTTGGCAGGGATAAAATTATGATCATCAAGATGAAACACTTTTTAACTTTAAGGACACAATTTTCTCAGTTTTCCCAGCCATTTTGTTTGTAAACTCATTGTTATCGATGTGAGTCATGTGACCCAAAGTACCGTAAACACCCGGGTATAAGACCACCTTCGGCTATAAGCCCACCCCCTAAAACTAGTTAAAATATTGTCAAAGTTGATCTTTCTGGTTGGAATTTTCAACATAAATTTGAAACTTATGTTTCAGGAAGGTAGGGATGTTAAAATTAAAGCACTTTCATTTATTATAGAACATCATCAAACTTACGATTTTTTTCCCTAATGGGCCAGAGCCAAAAATGGTCATCACTCAATCTAAAATTTAGAAATTGTCACAGGAGTGAATTTCTTCTCTGGTGTAATAGACTACTAACCAAAGATTATGAATCGGCAAAAAAAAAGTAAAATTTGCCTGTCAATTTCGGACTGCAAGCAGTAAAATAAAATGTACCGCCCTCTTGGTGTGGCGGGACGGAATTACTAAATTTGATGTTACTACATATTTAAAAAAGATAGGATTTTTTTGTTTATGGTATTATAAAGGTCTTCTGTATAGACAATTTCAGCACTCAAAAAAATTCAGTGGACTTCGTAAAAATAAAGAAATAAATTAAAATATGTGTAAAATTCAGTCCCGCCACATTTTGAGGTGATTTTTTTACGTTCCGGAAGGGACGAGAAAAAAATTTTTAGTCAAAACTTTCCAAAATATCAACTATTATGGTAATAAACATTCCTAAGTACACAAAAACTACTTCTTTTTCAGGCCTTTTGTGGTAGGATGCCAGCAATAATGCTATTTTCAGGGTCTGTGGTGTAAAACATGGCCCTGCCACATTTTGAAATGATTTTTGTAAGTTCAGGAAGGGATGAAAATTTTCTTTCTCAGTTAAAATTTTGCTATAATTTTTCATTGGAAGTGAAAGAAAAGACAATTCCGTCCCGCCAAATTGACATGATTTAAAAAAAATAAAATGAGCGTACTATAAAGAGGGGGGTGAATTTTATAATTCCTTCCATAACAAAACAAGGATAGTTGAAGTTAATACCAATGTTAGAAACAAATCTCGCAGGTTTTCTCCGGGATCTCCGGTTTCCTCCTGCTTTCAAAATCGGTGATTAGTTGTTTCGTTATCAAAACTTCCTTCACCCAATGGAATTTGGGGAGCTGCAGAAAATGTGTGGATGTTACAATCTAAGTGCGGATAGGTTTGCGCCAGGTTCGGCTGCAACTAGCCTAGTTGATGCGATCTGATTGTGATGATTCACCACGCAGCGAAATTACAGCACTTTGAATCCTCTGGAAAAAGCGCTATATAGATTCCGAAATTTATTTATTTATTTATTTTATAAAATAAACAGTCACAGAGCTACAATTTAAAAGGTCTATCACAATTCCGTCCCGCCACAAACGGGAATTTTGGCTCTGGCCCTAATGTGAAATCAGGGCTGTCAACTTTTTGGAATTGCTTGGCGTGAGACAGTGGCGAACCGGGATTTGCCGACTACAATGTTCATTTTGACCCATGATTATTTGAGCCGTGGCGCTGAGAATCTGAAAAGTGGGGGGGGTGACGATGCTTGAGATTTTAATCATTTTCCAGCTTTTTGCGTGAGATTTACTACCTAGGCGTGAGATTATACTACATTGGCGTGAGACCGTGAGAAAGTGACCCAATGCGTGAGACTCACGGCCAATGCGTGAGAGTTGACAGCCCTGGTGAAATTGTTGTGTTAATGTTATCAAACAATATAATAAGTCTTTATTTTGTCGCATGTGAACTGAAATTCACTAGTATAACATTTTTCTTTCCCACCCCATCAAATGTCTCAATCCAGCTAATCTAGCTACTGAATTCAATGGCGAATAAACAGAAATCCAGAGTGCAAGTGGGCGTGCGCCTGCGTCCAGCATTACGCCCAGAGGACAGAGACAAGAAGCCATGTGTGAATGGGCTGGGAGCTACATCTTTGGAGATTTGGAACTGGAGGGATAGTCAACAAACCATCAAGTATGATTTTGATGCGTTTTTTGACAAAGAGTCCACACAGAAACAGGTGTATGAAAGCTGTGTTAAGCCACTGCTGCTGCATACATTGAATGGTCAGAATGCTAGTGTGTTTGCTTATGGACCAACAGGGGCAGGTAAGGTTTATGAAAGCTGGATTTTGACCAACTTCACCAAAAAATATTTGAAATTTGGGTGAAAATCAGGCTTTTTATGGGTTTTTTTTTAAAATGAAGCATTTTTTGACCATTTTTGGTACAAATTTCTCAAAGTTGGTCAAAATTCAAAAAAATTAAAAAACGGTTCCTAGATATTTTTTATCTAGCTAGTTTTTAAAAATTAGTCAAGAATTTTTTAGTTACGTTTAACGAAAAAGAATTGGGCCAAAAAATTTTTTCTTGGGGGGGGGTAATTTTGGGCCCAAAATTAGCATTTTGGCCCAGATTTGACCACACAGATGAATTTATCAAGTCTTTACCATTCTAAATATGTATACTTTTATATACTTTAGACCAACAATTTAGCAGTTATGAAGCTCGAAAATTTCCATAATTCCAGGGTTAAGACCAACCTTAAGCCAGTGCTCGCAATTGCAATTACACCATGTCGGTGTCGAATAACATATAACATATTGCAAATACTTCTGGAATTTGCCAAAAAATGACTTACCATCAAAATGTATGTACATGCGGAATCACGTTTTATATTTTGACACATCACAAAATAAAATAACATTTATCCTCCTCTTAACTTTAATTTATCCATACAATTGCATTTCTTATTTTAATGCTCTAACTCACTGTTCTATGACAGGGAAAACTCACACCATGTTGGGAACCGACGTCAACCCTGGTATCATTCCACGCTCTGTAAACGGGATATTTCACTCAATTCGGTCAAATCGATGGAACAAACCAGATGGAAATCAATGGGAATTCAAAATCAGCTTCTCATACATGGAGATTTACCAAGAGAAGGTTTGTTGTACTTAACCCCCTGAACACTACTGTCTTTCTAACAACGACTGTGATTGGTTAATGACAAGAGATATTCAGTTGAATAGCCAATAAGAATACAGTTTTGAAAATATTTCACCCATTCATTTTAAATGATGACATTATTCTTACAAGATCACTGATTGGTTCAATAACTGAAACAACATCCATTCTGACCAATAGGCGCAGTGATGTGCGCAGAATCTTGGTCAAAAATCAAGTTACATCCACACGGAATAAAGCAATTCGTATCGTGGTAACTTGTTCGCTGACCAAGATTCTTCTTTCTGCCCAATCCGCAGGGGTTAATTACATGTAATTGTCAGAGGTTTTGTTGGTCTTCCCATGCAGTTCATTATTATAGCTAGTTCTGAAACTCATCAGGCAATAGTTGTTGTTTTTATTCACTATTAAAATATATTCCTAATAGTAAAATACAGTCCAACCTCTCTTATCCAGCCATGGTGGGACCAAGCATTGGCCAGATAAGTGAAAAATCTGGATGCGTGTCAAATTATGTAATTCTGCATTGAATGTCTGAGGCGAAAGGCTACTTAAAATGGGGGTAATTTAACATTTGGAATATGGTATTTGAGTGCTTTAAGCCACATAGGTATGGGCTTCTAATGCTTCAGTGCATGAAAGTAGGCTCTCAAAGCAAAAACATGTATACTCTGGTTGCTTTATATGAAAAAGGAATTACTATCAAAACCACTAATCTATCCAGTTACCCCCTGCTGATGCCCTATTATAGCGCTATCAACATGGTGTGAAAAGTGTGCCAACAGATTCCATAATACCATTATTACATAACAACTTTCTATCTTTTGGCCTGTCTACTGTGGTTTATCATTGGGGTGGGCTTGTCCAGCTGGGAGTGGATTTGGCCAAAAGGGGTAATTACTAGTAAGTGGTCCTGGATAAACATCCCTTTTTCATCGAGCAAGAGGACTATATATCTATGAAGATCACATGTCCAGATAATAGAGAGATCTGTATAAAAGAGGTCCAGATAAGGGATGTTGGACTGTAGTGATGTTTGTAATGGAAATATTAGCACTCTCAGAATAACATGTTGGTATGTTGTTGTTTTTTACTTGATTCTAGGTTTTTGATTTGTTGGAGCCTAAGCCACATGATCTACCCATAAGACAGGATAGAGACAACAATATATTCATCCCTAATCTGTCTGATAAACAAGTAACATCAGTGAAGGAATTCCAAACATACTTTGTTCCAGCAAGTAAAAACAGGTAGGGCTTGTACACTGCAAAAAATATTTTACTCTTGAAACATGAGTAAAAAGGTCACAACCAACTCAACAGTTGAGTAAAAAATTACTCAACACTGAGCTCATATAGGTCACAACTCAACAAATGAGTACAAATTTACTCAACATGAGCTCAATGTTGAGTAATTTTTACTCATTTGTTGAGTTGTGACCTATATGAGCCCAATGGTGAATTTTTACTCAACTCTTGAGTTGTGACCTTTTTACTCAATGTTGAGTAAAATATTTTTGCAGTGTATTATATTAACATGCGGGTGTCGACTGCAGATGGCAAGTTTTAAAAATAAAAACATTTTATTTTAATTCAAATATTTCAGAATTGTGACCTTCCACCACATAATGAGTGTGAAGTTACAGGTTATTGGTACTTTTGAAACGCTGTGATATTTTGGGGTGAGGAAAATCTGGAGCTAATACTTCAGAAACCTGCGCTAGCTTCTGAACTACTTCGGAAACCTGCGATAGCTTCTGAATTCCCCGTTCTGATTATGTAGATCTCAATCACTGCACCATTGGTTAACTTGGTGCAATGGTTAATGAGAAATATTATAAAAAAACATGCAGACATCAAGGCATACAGGATGGCATACTGCAGTAGCGATCATGTGATGAGAAATTGTGAAGAAATACTGTTGGCAGGAGATCTTGACAATACAAATGACATTGAAATAAGAAGTCAACTCTAATTTATTTAATAATCATGATTTTGGAGGTAAATTGTAGTGGTGGTCCTTCGGGAAAGTACATGACGTATCATGGTTGTCCATCATGAATTTTAGACAAAAGGATTAGTGCATGCTTATTTTGAACACTGCTTGTGTGCTGCGAGTGATTTACACTGATGTCTCTCAGATGCTGCGCTAACTTGTGCCATGGGGTAGCAGGCCCAATTTTTTAGCTTTTGGTGCACAAAATTACCATTTAGAGGTTGCTAAAGGGTCATTTGAACTCTTTATTTTGTTGTTTTGGATACATAGTTTCACAAAATTTCAAATTGTTGACCCCTTGTTTGAAAACCTAGCACTACCCCTGATGTGTCTATAATTATCTTTGCTTTTGTTAGAACCACAGCTGCAACCAAACTGAATAACAGGAGCAGTCGCAGCCATTCCATACTTTTGTTGAAGGTAAATATAAATAATCTTATATGAGAATAATTCAACTGCATACACAAACAAAACTAGATACAGCAACTTTGTGCATTGATGTCTAATTGAAGTGAGTAGTCCCATTTTAACCGTATACTCCAGGTTTTCTCTAAAGGGTAAAGCATTATCTATTTATTTATTTATTTATTTATTTATTTCTTATTTAACCTGGGGTGACCAATCAATGCACTGGCACTGTTCTCCCTTGGTTCCCAGGTGGCACAAGGCCATACATATAATACCAGGGCCTAGATTTCGCTCCTGTTTGCGAGAATCAAAAGCCATCAGAGTCGCTTCACTTACTGCATGATTCAATGAAAGAAATTGATTCTCGCAACAAATGTTAGGAGAATCATTACGAGAATCGATTCGGTGATTCTCGTCGAATCTGAGGCCCTGAATACACAATAAAAACGACATATAAAACATTATATCATACGATTGCACATATTACAACAAATTACATCAAGAGCAATACAATAAAAACATCATTTAAGGCATAGGTCATATGATTGCACATTACATCAAAAGCATCAAGGAAATATATATAACAGTAGAGAAAAAGTTTCTTTTTTTTTATGACAAAACACAATGGATTAAGATCTTTGAAGATGAAGATCTATGAAGATCGTTGTATAGTATGTTGTAACAAGTCAGGTCATTTCATGGGCGAGTCAAGTCATTTCTAGCAATAGCTCGAGTCGAGGCAAATGACTCAAGTCACTGTACAATCTCTATGGGGAAAATGTCAAGATCCGAGTCAAGTCATTCCATTTTTGAAAAGTTGAGTTTCAAGTCATGACTCGTTACAAGTCTGATGTGTATACAACATTGACTAAAACTTGGAGAGTGTGCAAAAAACATCGCAGGTGACCAATGCATAGAGCTTTTTCTTTTTCAGTCAATTATAATCAATCCACCCAAACTAATCCATCCTAGCTGCATAATAGATGGTGGGAAATAAACTAATGACATATTTTGGTAGCTTTTACAACATGATTTTTCCCTGCCAAAGATATTGGAAGCACACAACTATAATTGTGTAAAGTGTATTTTTAATTTCCCACACCATATATTCCCATGCATGATACATGTATCTGTTATTTCTATTCTATGGCATTGCCATGGCTAAATATTTTTTTGTATAGATCCAGAAAACTCAGACACAAGCCCCTTACCGCAAGCAGCTGGGCAAGATGTATCTAATAGACCTGGCTGGAAGTGAGAACAACAAGAGAACTGGTAATCAGGGTATTAGGTAGGTTCATAGATAACAGCAAGAGAACTGGTAACCAGGGTATTAGGTAGGTTCATAGATAACAGCAAGATAACTGGTAACCAGGGTATTAGGTAGGTTCATAGATAACAACAAGAGAACTGGTAACCAGGGTATTAGGTAGGTTCATAGATAACAACAAGAGAACTGGTAACCAGGGTATTAGGTAGGTTCATAGATAACAACAAGAGAACTGGTAACCAGGGTATTAGGTAGGTTCATAGATAACAACAAGAGAACTGGTAACCAGGGTATTAGGTAGGTTCACAGATAATAACAAGAGAACTGGTGATCAGGGTATTAGGTAGGTTCACAGATAACAAGAGAACTGGTAATCAGGGTATTAGGTAGGTACATAGATAATAACAAGAGAACTGGTGATCAGGGTATTAGGTAGGTTCATAGATAATAACAAGAGAACTGGTAATCAGGGTATTAGGTAGGTTCACAGATAATAACAAGAGAACTGGTGATCAGGGTATTAGGTAGGTTCACAGATAACAAGAGAACTGGTAATCAGGGTATTAGGTAGGTACATAGATAATAACAAGATAACTGGTGATCAGGGTATTAGGTAGGTTCATAGATAATAACAAGAGAACTGGTAATCAGGGTATTAGGTAGGTTCATAGATAATAACAAGAGAACTGGTGATCAGGGTATTAGGTAGGTTCACAGATAATAACAAGAGAACTGGTGATCAGGGTATTAGGTAGGTTCACAGATAACAAGAGAACTGGTAATCAGGGTATTAGGTAGGTACATAGATAATAACAAGAGAACTGGTGATCAGGGTATTAGGTAGGTACATAGATAATAACAAGAGAACTGGTAATCAGGGTATTAGGTAGGTACATAGATAATAACAAGAGAACTGGTGATCAGGGTATTAGGTAGGTTCATAGATAATAACAAGAGAACTGGTGATCAGGGTATTAGGTAGGTTCATAGATAATAACAAGAGAACTGGTAACCAGGGTATTAGGTAGGTTCATAGATAACAACAAGAGAACTGGTAACCAGGGTATTAGGTAGGTTCATAGATAATAACAAGAGAACTGGTGATCAGGGTATTAGGTAGGTTCATAGATAATAACAAGAGAACTGGTAATCAGGGTATTAGGTAGGTTCACAGATAATAACAAGAGAACTGGTGATCAGGGTATTAGGTAGGTTCACAGATAACAAGAGAACTGGTAATCAGGGTATTAGGTAGGTACATAGATAATAACAAGAGAACTGGTGATCAGGGTATTAGGTAGGTTCATAGATAATAACAAGAGAACTGGTAATCAGGGTATTAGGTAGGTTCATAGATAATAACAAGAGAACTGGTGATCAGGGTATTAGGTAGGTTCACAGATAATAACAAGAGAACTGGTGATCAGGGTATTAGGTAGGTTCACAGATAACAAGAGAACTGGTAATCAGGGTATTAGGTAGGTACATAGATAATAACAAGAGAACTGGTGATCAGGGTATCAGGTAGGTTCATAGATAACAACAAGAGAACTGGTAACCAGAGTATTAGGTAGGTTCATAGATAATAACAAGAGAACTGGTGATCAGGGTATTAGGTAGGTTCATAGATAACAACAAGAGAACTGGTGATCAGGGTATTAGGTAGGTACATAGATAATAACAAGAGAACTGGTAATCAGGGTATTAGGTAGGTACATAGATAATAACAAGAGAACTGGTGATCAGGGTATTAGGTAGGTTCATAGATAATAACAAGAGAACTGGTGATCAGGGTATTAGGTAGGTTCATAGATAATAACAAGAGAACTGGTAACCAGGGTATTAGGTAGGTTCATAGATAACAACAAGAGAACTGGTAACCAGGGTATTAGGTAGGTTCATAGATAACAACAAGAGAACTGGTAACCAGGGTATTAGGTAGGTTCATAGATAACAACAAGAGAACTGGTGATCAGGGTATTAGGTAGGTTCACAGATAACAAGAGAACTGGTAATCAGGGTATTAGGTAGGTTCATAGATAATAACAAGAGAACTGGTGATCAGGGTATTAGGTAGGTTCACAGATAACAAGAGAACTGGTAATCAGGGTATTAGGTAGGTACATAGATAATAACAAGAGAACTGGTAACCAGTGTATTAGGTAGGTTCATAGATAACAACAAGAGAACTGGTAACCAGGGTATTAGGTAGGTTCATAGATAACAACAAGAGAACTGGTAACCAGGGTATTAGGTAGGTACATAGGTAACATCAAGAGAACTGGCAACCAGGGTATTAGGTAGGTTCATAGATAATAACAAGAGAACTGGTAACCAGGGTATTGGGTAGGTTCATAGATAATAACAAGAGAACTGGTAACCAGGGTATTGGGTAGGTTCATAGATAACAACAAGAGAACTGGTAACCAGGGTATTGGGTAGGTACATAGATAATAACAAGAGAACTGGTAATCAGGGTATTAGGTAGGTTCATAGATAATAACAAGAGAACTGGTGATCAGGGTATTAGGTAGGTTCACAGATAACAAGAGAACTGGTAATCAGGGTATTAGGTAGGTACATAGATAATAACAAGAGAACTGGTGATCAGGGTATTAGGTAGGTTCACAGATAATAACAAGAGAACTGGTGATCAGGGTATTAGGTAGGTTCACAGATAACAAGAGAACTGGTAATCAGGGTATTAGGTAGGTTCATAGATAATAACAAGAGAACTGGTGATCAGGGTATTAGGTAGGTTCATAGATAATAACAAGAGAACTGGTAACCAGGGTATTGGGTAGGTTCATAGATAACAACAAGAGAACTGGTAACCAGGGTATTGGGTAGGTTCATAGATAATAACAAGAGAACTGGTGATCAGGGTATTAGGTAGGTTCACAGATAACAAGAGAACTGGTAATCAGGGTATTAGGTAGGTTCATAGATAATAACAAGAGAACTGGTAACCAGGGTATTAGGTAGGTTCATAGATAACAACAAGAGAACTGGTAACCAGGGTATTGGGTAGGTTCATAGATAATAACAAGAGAACTGGTGATCAGGGTATTAGGTAGGTTCACAGATAACAAGAGAACTGGTAATCAGGGTATTAGGTAGGTTCATAGATAATAACAAGAGAACTGGTAACCAGGGTATTAGGTAGGTTCATAGATAACAACAAGAGAACTGGTAACCAGGGTATTGGGTAGGTTCATAGATAATAACAAGAGAACTGGTGATCAGGGTATTAGGTAGGTTCACAGATAACAAGAGAACTGGTAATCAGGGTATTAGGTAGGTACATAGATAATAACAAGAGAATAGGTGATCAGGGTATTAGGTAGGTTCACAGATAATAACAAGAGAACTGGTAACCAGGGTATTAGGTAGGTTCATAGATAATAACAAGAGAACTGGTGATCAGGGTATTAGGTAGGTTCATAGATAACAACAAGAGAACTGGTAACCAGGGTATTAGGTAGGTTCATAGATAACAAGAGAACTGGTAATCAGGGTATTAGGTAGGTACATAGATAATAACAAGAGAACTGGTGATCAGGGTATTAGGTAGGTTCATAGATAATAACAAGAGAACTGGTAACCAGGGTATTAGGTAGGTTCATAGATAATAACAAGAGAACTGGTGATCAGGGTATTAGGTAGGTTCATAGATAACAACAAGAGAACTGGTAACCAGGGTATTAGGTAGGTTCATAGATAACAAGAGAACTGGTAATCAGGGTATTAGGTAGGTACATAGATAATAACAAGAGAACTGGTGATCAGGGTATTAGGTAGGTTCATAGATAACAACAAGAGAACTGGTAACCAGGGTATTAGGTAGGTTCATAGATAATAACAAGAGAACTGGTAACCAGGGTATTAGGTAGGTTCATAGATAATAACAAGAGAACTGGTGATCAGGGTATCAGGTAGGTTCATAGATAACAACAAGAGAACTGGTAATCAGGGTATTAGGTAGGTTCATCTATACTATTAAAGAGGAACTTGCCGATAATCGATACTTTGAGGAGGAACTGATCGATTCATCGGTATCATGTCAGAGATTATAGATGACAAAAAAATTAATAAATAGATAAATAAATAAGTTCTAGCATTTCCAGATAAATGGTAATTGCGTAGATAAATAGATAAATTAATAAATACAAATAATTATTTGGATTTATTTGGTGGATCAACCAATGGTGGCCCGTCATTTCGTTGCCATGCTATAGGCCTCACGCACATTAATACGCTTTTACGCATAGCAACCCAGCGAAGCGAGCACGCGCCACAACCTCAAGACGCAAAAAATGGCAGAGACGATGCGAAAATTGCGACAGTAAATGCTATTACCGTTAGAAGATTTTAAGCAGTTATGTCATCATATTGAGGGGGGTCATCGACCAGGGGGGGGGGGGCTTGATGGCCGCAGTTTTTCGGCAATTTTCCTGTGGAATTTTCTCAATTTTCAGATCGATCGGAGGCACATGCCTGTCCATATCACGCTACCCGCAACTGTTTTAAAGGTATGTAAATTTGTAATTTGAAAATAAATTTTGAGTTTTGATGCGTTTGACTATAACTTGAGTAGGCCTAGAGAGGAAGAAAGACAGAGTAGGAGAAAGGGAAAGAAAAACCTATCTAACGTAAGAGATAAAGATAGAAGGAAAAAGACACAGAGAGGGAAAATGAGAAAGAAGTAAAGAAATGATGTGAGCAAAAGTAAAGAGAGATAGAAGGACTGAGAACGAAGGAAAATAAAGAAAGAAAGAAATGAAAGGAAAGAAAGGTTCGACCAGGGGGGGGGGCTTGATGGCCGCAGTTTTTCGGCAATTTTCCTGTGGAATTTTCTCAATTTTCAGATCGATCGGAGGCACATGCCTGTCCATATCACGCTACACGCAACTGATTTAAAGGTATGTAAATTTGTAATTTGAAAATAAATTTTGAGTTTTGATGCGTTTGACTATAACTTGAGTAGGCCTAGAGAGGAAGAAAGACAGAGTAGGAGAAAGGGAAAGAAAAACCTATCTAACGTAAGAGATATAGATAGAAGGAAAAAAGACACAGAGAGGAAAATGAGAAAGAAGTAAAGAAATGATGTGAGCAAAAGTAAAGAGAGATAGAAGGACTGAGAACGAAGGAAAATAAAGAAAGAAAGAAATGAAAGGAAAGAAAGGTTTAATGACAAGGAGCCCTGGCGAAAAATAAATAAATAAATGGTGGGAAAGGGTAGGAATGAAAGAAAGTGAGGACGGAAGGATGTGTCGAAAAGAGATCAAAGAAAAAAAAGAACGAGCGAACGAAAGAAAGGAAGGAAGGGAAGTGACAAATGGAAAGAAAAAAGTTTAAAAAAGTATGGCCTACCAAAAATACGCAAAATGGATTTGTGTTTTGGTCAAATTCTAATATGCAAACACGCGTTATTGGGCTGGTAAAAGCGATACCAATTGCCATGATTACCATTTCCCCCACCCCACCACCTGAAGTTACGCCTATGTAACTCAACCTTATTGAAACCCAATGTTGCTATAGTATAGGCCAACTTGATGAAACAGAAACTAATTTAAAAGAAAGAACGAACGAACGAAAGAAAGAAAGAAACGGCCACATACATGCGTGCAAAAGTGGAACAAATTCGCACGAAGACCGCAAAAATGGGCACTTTTTAGTATGGCCAAATATGAGGTTAATCAGAAACCCACATGTACATATGTATACAGGAAAGAAAGAAAGAAAGAAAGACAAAGAAAGAAAGACAGACAGAAAGAAAGAAAGACAACGAAAGAAAGACAGAAAGACAGACAGAAAGAAAGAAAGACAAAGAAAGAAAGAAAGACAGACAGAAAGAAAGAAAGACAAAGAAAGAAAGAAAGACAACGACAGAAAGACAGACAGAAAGAAAGACAGAAAGACAAAGAAAGAAAGACAGACAGACAGAAAGAAAGAAAGAAAGAAAAAAAAAGAAAGTAAGAATGAAAGAAAGAATGAAAGAAAGCAAGAAAGAGAAAGGGTGAGAGAAAAGAAAAAAAAGAATAGGAAAAACAAAAAAAGACAGACAGACAGACAGAAAGAAAGAAAGAAAGAGCTAGAGAGAGAGACAGAGAGAAAGAAAGAAAGGGAACAAGCAAGAAAATAAAAAGGAGAGAAATGGAACGAAATAACGGGAAAGCTGTGGTGTGCGCAAAAAGGGGGGCAGGCGGGCAATTCCCCTCCCCCCCCCCACTTTTGTTGGTCATTCGGGGATTCGCGGGAAAAAAAATTTGCCCCTTCACACTCCTATTAAATCAGACTCCATGCGGGGAACTGAACTACGGGAAAGCAAGAAATGGAAAGAGATAGAGAGAGAAACTGAAAGAAAAAAGGAAAGACAAAGAAAAAATAAGTCAAAAGTGTGTTTGGTACAAAAATTACGCAAAAGATTATGCTAAAGGAAATCGTTTGCAAAATGGAGGCAACAAAAATTGTACCACATCACTGACCGAGTAGGCCCTAATAATTGAGCTGTTAAATCGATACCAATTGTCATGATTACCATTTTCCATCGTTTATGCTAACCGCTCCCGTTTACTAACCGCTCCCGTTTACTCATCTAGCGGGGGCCCGCGCGAAGCGCGGGTACCCGCTAGTAGATAATTACAAGAGAACTGGTAACCAGGGTATTAGGTAGGTTCATAGATAACAAGAGAACTGGTAACCAGAGTATTAGGTAGGTTCATAGATAATAAGTTAGTGTTTATTATCATTTTTTGTTGCTGCACTGGGCTTCCCAATTGTCATCCTCATATGCATGGCTAGTTCAATTTTATTTAAATACATTCAGGTCTTTGGCCCATATTATTACAAAATAGTTTGCATTTTAAGACATCACAAAATACACAAACAACACAAGTTATTTTAAGATATAATAGAAAACAGTCCTTGTAAAGTATTATACCATTAAGTTTCAACCACTCTATTTCATAAAATGAATGCATGAAAAACAAATGCAGCTAAGCCTGACAAAGTGTTTGAGTCGCCCGTATTTATTAAAGAATAAAACTTTTGACGAGTTGGACAAGTTAAAAACCCATACTGGCAGGTATCTTGAACTTAAAGCTGGTGAAATTTTTTTTCAGAAATTGTAAAATTATATTCGTCCTCGATATCCCCTGTTTCACAAAGAACACAAGTGCGACATTCTCTATCAATATTCTGAATTCTACCAGCCTCACTTTGTTTGCGGGGAGGAGATAAGTTTAAGTGACTGCTTATGGGTACGACTTTCCATCAGCCTAATCATGAAGCTCCCATGGCCCAGTGGTTAAGGCACAGGTCTCGTAAACCTGAGGTCCTGGGTTCGATTCCCAGGCAGGATCACTTTTTCTACTTGTCTCCTTTATTATTTGTGACAGCAAACCTGGTGAAAATTATGTTTATATAATTCCCGTTGATCATGCCACTGTTTTTCCATCTACCAGCCTCAATAAATAGTGAGTGACTCAAACAACTCAACCAGTTAAAGGCTTTTCTATATATTATTTTTATGTTTTCAATTAGGTTGAAGGAGAGTGGTGCTATCAACACATCTCTCTTTGTACTGGGGCAAGTAGTAGATGCACTCAACCAAGGATTGGTATGTATTATGTTACATTTCGTCACTTTTTGCCCTTGAACATGGATAAAGCAAACCATTCAATATAAAGTCTGCACCTACAAGGCTTTATCCATTTTCAAGGGCCAAAAGTAAATATGAGGTGTTTCCTGCATGTACTTTTGGCCCTTGAACATGGATGAAGCAACCTCTTCAATATAAAGTCTACAACTACAAGGCTTTATCCATGTTCAAAGGCCAAAAATATATATGAGGTTTTTTCCCGCCCAGTGACTATTTACTCTCGCTGTTCAAAACTTCAAAAGGCAAGTCTGACCTCTTGCTAGTTAAACAGATACAATGTATCAACTTAGCAAGCATTGATAAAAATTCAAACGTATCTACCTCAGTCATGTTTTTAGCTGTCCAGAGTTGGGCTTAGCCTTTGCAGATGATCAGTGCACCTGTTGTTATGTGGCAAATTAAATATGTTTTCACTTCAAGTTTCAAATTTCTATGTATCTAGTTTAATCATAATATGAGCTAATTTTAGGAATCAGATATGTTGGATAAGTTTTAGAAGAGTCAACTAATAGTAAGGATAGTGAGAATGCGCGATGCCCAAAACATTCCAAAATGTATGCTTTTGGGGTATAATCGCACATTATAGGTCCGACCACAAATTTTAAGGTTTTCCCAAAATAACCATTTTTTAAGTACTCATTTCCCAAAAACCTGAAGTCTTGTCCAGTAAACCTTGAATGCATTTCAACCACTAACAGTCGTTATTATATTATTTCAGCCTAGAATACCATACAGAGACAGCAAATTGACAAGATTGCTTCAGGTGAGTGAGTCTATTTAATCTCATTGGTAACATGGGTACACCCCGTCATTCCGAAACCCCGTCAGTCCGAACCACCGCTAGTCTGTATTTTAAGCTTACCGTTAGGTTGTAACCCTAATCCTAAACCTAAACCTAAACATAACCCTAACCCTAATCCTAACCCTAATCCTAAAATTTTGGACTAGCGGTGGTTGGACTGACGGTGATTCGGACTGACGGGGAGATCCCGGTTACATCATTCTGACAAAACAATACAATTATGTGGTGAACATACATACATCATCATTTTATTTACACATATATCTGCTGTCTTATTCTACAGTACATTTTAGTACTGTTTAACATGAACTATGTTGATTTTGAACTTTGTAATCATAGAATGAACTAATGACAGTGAGTAGATTCAGCTCACAGTAATAATAGTTACAGAAATTCACATAGCATGTGCATCACATTCTTGGCCTGTTCTTAACTCACTTTAATGACAACTTGTAAGTTTGCATTAACATCTTACTATAAAGGGGTGGTTACAACACCCTTTGGATTTTCCTGTGGGTGTTAATGCTAAATGAAGTGACTTTAGGCTAAGTGCAGTTAGTTCATACTTAATGGTATTTTCCACAACAGCAACTTCAACAGACATTGCTACTCTACTTAGGGGTAGATTATACTTTTATTATAGTCCAAAGCGTAGGGACAGGCCCGTACGCAGGATTTCATTGGGGGTGCTGATTTTGAAAAGGTGGACTTTTTTCGGTGGGGGGGGGGCGATTTTGTGAAAAGTGGACAAAATTTGGACCTTTTTTGTCCAAAAATGTATTAAAAACCTGGCGTACAGGCCTCGGTAGGGATGAGGTGGTTGCCACTAAAGCAGTCTTCTACTGTAAATTATTGTGATAGTAAGGGTTGAAACTATTCACTATTAATTATAGAAGTTTTAATAAATAATACCTTATTTTCTAATAATACAATAGGATTCTCTTGGTGGCAGCTCACATGCATACATGATTACTAACATTGCCCCTGAAGAAGTCAATTACATGGATACATATACTACACTAAACTTAGCAGCTAAGTCAAGGAAGATAGTCAACAGACCTTTCACAAGAGAAACAATAGGTAAGTAGAAGTCGTTGTTTAAAGCCATATTATAACATTTGCTGAGGAAGACGCCCTCACTGAATTTTTAAAATTCCTTTTTTTACACGATTAAATTGTACTTAAAAACCAATATACCCTGCAAAAATCAAGACTCTAGGTGCTGTAGTTTTGTCAAAATCCGAGATTTTGAATAAAAGCCGAACCGGCGCTTTATTATTACGATGGAATTATTAGTCGAACGCATACGATGTTCATAACACACAGTACGTTACACGGCGTGCGGGACGGTGATATACACAACAAAGGGTCGTACCACAACATGACCGAAGGAGTGGTACGTATTGGCGATATGTGCGCTGGTAGTAAATTCCCATTTTCTTTGCTTTGCCGTAGTTGTTTGGCTCAAAAATAATAGGGGATATATCTGACAGTAAAAGCTAACATTTTATGGCAAAGAAATGCTAATCTATTTTGTTTGAAAATGTTATAATATGGCTTTAAATGCCTTAAGGGTAGACAAGGTACTGTTGGTCGAAGCAGCCAAACAATATCGATTTTCATTATGTAAATCAATGTATTATTGAAAAATAACACTTTGATGTTTTGCAAAAGTTCATTCTACAAACCATATACTTTCAAACCTTGCTTGATTTGCTCCTACAACATAACTCAAGAACCACAGGATCTACAAAAGTTGATATTTGAATTCTTCTACACACTCGCTATGAAATGAGCAATGTGATTTTTGCCAAAGCTGACTACCATTCACAAGATGCTGTGAACTACCAAATCGCAATACTTTAAAATAGTGTCAAACCTTAAAATAGTTATTATAATAAAGTTTTGGAATAAGTAGTACTCTTGGTCTGACACATGATTCCCTGACCCTTGAAACAAGCACATCAAATATCATATATTTGATGTGATCAAGCAAAATGTGTTTTATGTCAGGAATATATTGATTTTGAGATATTCCCCGCAGGACCTTAAAAAAAAAAAATCTCCGCTCTCCCCGTGGTTCATCTGGTAATGGCGGGGCAAATGATCCATGATAAAAGACCTTGTTTACAGGCGGTTCCGATCAGGGTAACGTCCGATTGTCGGCTACACTTGCCTGTCCTGTAAAAATACCCGACCAGCTATCTCACGACGACCCCTTCGTTCACCAGGTCACTTGTATCTGGCAAGTTTCGTCAGCGTTATCTACTAGATTTCAGCTGTTAATGCCTAGATATGCCCGACATAAAAATTTTAAAAAAAGTATTCAACTTCCTTTGTATTTTATAGTTCTGAGCAACACAAAAGTGGCCATGTCTCTGGAACCGACTGTCTAATTATGCTAAAATATAAATTTTATGTCTCAAAGTCCCCGCGCATGTTCGTTTTCTTAGCGTGTCCATTTTAGCGTTTTGGGTTTTTTAAGGGTTTTTTGCTGTAAAATCATGAAACTCTTGAGATATTTTGAAGAACTTGATTTGATTATACATGTAGGTATAAAACAATTGATATTTGTACTTCAGTTGTATAAGCGAACCACAATTTTATGCTGTATACTATTTAACACTCTTAATGACATCTTAATTCAAAATTAAGATTAAAAAATCTTTAAAAAAATTTGACACTGCCATGGGCTTTGAGACATAACATTTATTATTTTTAGCCTGATGATAGGGTTTTAAGCAAAATAAAGTTCTGTGAGTGGCTGTAAAATCATGCAACGCTGAGAAATATTTTGAAGAACTTGATTCGATTATACATGTAGGTATAAAACAATTGATATTTTGTAATTCAATTGTGTAAATGAACCACAATTTTATGCTGGTTACTATTTAGGGACCGTTCATTATTTCCACGGAGGGGGGGGGCCGGAGAATACATGGGGGGTCAGATGGTTTTGTCAGGCAAAAAGGGGGGGTCAGATGTTTTTTTAGTTATTGAAAGGGGGGTCAGATGGTTTTGCATCTCAAAAATCCTGAGCTTCGGGGCTTCGCCCTGGACCCCCATCTGGAACATTGCCCCTGGACCCCTGACCATTAGATTTATTTGCATGTCGGCCGACACTTTGGTCCTAGTCCGGACTTAAGTCGGGCCTCACCTGTTTTTCACCTGCCACGGTGTGAATTGACATAAATTTGCACCAAAAGTAAGTAATTTATTATAACATTTTGAAAAAATGGGTCATTGGGTAAAACATTCCAAAAAATGGAGAAAAATTCTAGATTTTGCTTCTAATTTGCCAAATGTACAATACAAATTTGCTGAAATAAGAGAATTTGGAACCAATTTCATAAATATACATGTACACTGCCATTTTCGTAATAGAGAATTAAGAATAATCAAGCTGCTGCACAGTAATGCTGTGGTCAGACTCTTCTTTCATGTCTTTGTTCTTTTACAATGAAAAAAGATAACTACACCACCCCAAACCGCTCCCCCAATACACATCCACTATCAAACCCCACCCCACACAGGTGTCATTTCCATACCCTAGTTCAACTACAAAGACTCGCCCAAACCACCATGACAGTAAACTTGGGCAATGTATTCAAATACATTATAGAAAAATAACATCATCATCACCATCATCATCATGGCTCGAAAAAGTCATGAAAAAAACATGCTATAAATTGTGGGAAAGTTAGCTTGCTTCCCGGGAAATTAACATTTTTTCGAGCCCTGATCATCATCATCATCATCATCATCATCATCATCATCATCATCATCACTTCTGGGAAGTGACAGATAAATCTAAATAATTTTGTGGATATGTTGGATAAATATGACAACAAATTTTGAATCAAATTTGAGATCTATTTTGACATTTTTAGATAATCATTTCACATTTTACATGGATCTAATTGGACCTTCTGTGTCCAAGTTTGAGCCGAACCGAGTCTGTTTGTGTCCGAGTCCAGCAAAAAGTGAACTTGAGCCCGATCAATACATCACCATAGGAGTAGATCTCTAATATTGATGCTCCATACAATCATCCCCCCAATGTTGACGCCTGAATATAGGTTTCTGAACACATATTTGTCCATTTTGGCCTCATAAGTGCAATTTTCTGCGCGCTTCGTGCACATTTATTCCACTTTTGCACCATATTTCATCAGTTTAGCTTCAAAATATCAAAAAATTTCACGCGCTTGGCGCGCATTTGTAGAATAAACGTATTTTGTTGCCAAAAGGTGCTGGATTCACTATACTTTTTTTCAACCCCATCCCCCCAATGTCAAAAAAGAAATCTACACCACTGTACATCACTGATTTATGGTAAGATGTCGCAAACTACTTTTTATTCCTTTTTTACACTAAAAGGGGCTATGTACTGCACCCAGCATCAACATGTATGAGAAGTTGATGCATACTTACAATTTAAGAGATTGAAAATTAATAAATCAGCTGGATAGTTTATTAAACTCATTTGATTTTTTATATTCTGTATGATTGAATTAAATTACAACTTAAAAAATGAAATAAATTTGTTTTACAGCCATTTTAGCCTAATTACATAAAACTAATGAATTACAATAATTTTGACCCCAAGTTTCCAAACCTGCCACTTGAAAGATTGTTCTTGGTGCAAACAAAGTAGTCATATGGATAATATCACTGTGCGGTTTGTTCAGGGACCTGTGGTATTGAAGTACATGTACATGTACTAGCTGGAGCACAGAGTGGCAGTTTGAACCAAAAACTGTGTACATGCATGTGAAATAAATAATATTTTAGAAAAATAAATAAAACAAGTTAAAATACCCTGTGGGGTTCTACCTAGTTGAAGGTATATGAGGATGTGCCATGATTTTGGAGTCCTTTTCAGCGATTTTGGTATATTGATGGGTGGCTATTCAGTAAAGACCAATATTTGGAGAAAAGTGCCCAATTACTGCAATTATGGTAAATTTAGGTGCTTTTTGTGAAAAATTGGTATACTGATAGCCGGGTGGCAAAAACAGTAAAGGCATAATTTTCCAGCCTGATATGTGGCAGTGATCCATGTGCGCATCTATTGCGCGTCATTGCGAGTGTGCATATGTCAGCGCTTTAAGTGTCCACTAGCTACTTGAAGCTGTGCCTATAAATGAAATGCATACTGACATCACTGCTACATGGTGATGAAAAATGGTACAGATGCGAGAAAGTCAGCATTCAAAGGTCTGTGTGGCACATCCCTGTAACCAAAATTACAAAGACCCCACTCCTCCGCAGCAATACTTTCTATTTTGGTTGGTGGGGGGGGTCATATGATTTTCATGTAGCTCGGAGGGGGGGTCATATGGTTTTTATTATCGGAGAAGGGGGGGTCATATAGTTTTCGGCAGTGATTTTCTGTCTGCTCGGCCCCCCCCTCCGGTAGAAATAATGAACGGTCCCTTAACACTTACAAATGACATCTTAATTCAAACTTAAGGTTAAGAAAAATCTTTTAAAAAACTTGACACTGGCATTTTTGAAAATTGAGTTACTATAATTATTACCTTATACACGCAGTAGCTATCATACTGAAAACGCCAAAAGGTCTAGCATACCTGGTTCTAAAGTTCTGAGGTTTTGCGATGTGTTATTTTCTTATGTATTTACTCCATATTTTTGCCTTTATTTCAATTTCAAATTTGCTGTCGCCTTTAGCCCCCATGGACCAGATTTGTCACATATAGCAAACAAGCATGCACCTCACTATCTGGAGGTGCACTAGTTTACCACTCCACCAGTGAATTGCAAAATATGGCCATGTCTGTTTCTTTAAATAATTTCTTTTCCTTCTTTTTTGTAAGATAATCCCACTAGTGGTCCTTTAAAACGGACATTAAGTGGCAGCTCAATATCAGGAGTTCCAGCAGCCAAGAAAGCAAAGACATCACCAAACAGTCAACCAAGTCAACAGAAACAAACTGTGGCTCCTTTCCTTGGGTAGGTAGTTGCAAGTCTTTTCTTTAAATCTCCACTCGGGTGTCCACTGCAGACGACAAGTTTCAAAATATCTTTTTTTAATCAAAAAATTTCAGAATTTAACATTTTCATGACCATATTTAGAATCAGCATGAAAAACAAGTATTGATTCAGTGGTTCTTGAGATAGCTCTTGATATTTTGAGAAAATATCTCAAAACTTTTTATGTTGAAGCCTATGTGTAGAATGAGTTATGTACGTCATCCACCAGTGGAGCTCCTGCGCCCCTCCGCAGAACTTCCGGTAGTGGATGTTCTGCGCTCGGGCGCAGAACATCCACTATCGGAGTTGATGCGCCCGGGCGCAGTCCCTTATATGTTACGGTGGATCATTGCTGCGCTCGGGCGCAGAGAATCCACTGTCGGAGTTGCTGCTTCCGGAAGCAAAATAATAGATTTTCGTATTATAATAACGGTGGATCATTTCTGCGCTCGGGCGCAGAACATCCACTATCGGAGTTGATGCGCCCGGGCGCAGTCCCTTATATGTAACGGTGGATCATTGCTGCGCTCGGGCGCAGAGAATCCACTGTCGGAGTAGCTGCGCTCGGGAGTAAAATAATAGATTTTCGTATTATAATAACGGTGGATCATTTCTGCGCTCGGGCGCAGAACATCCACTGTGGGAGTTGCTGCGCCCGGGCGCAGTCCCTTATATGTAACGGTGGATCATTGCTGCGCTCGGGCGGAGAACATCCACTATCGGAGTTGATGCGCCCGGGCGCAGTCCCTTATATGTAACGGTGGATCATTGCTGCGCTCGGGCGCAGAACATCCACTGTCGGAGTTGATGCGCCGGAAGCAAAATAATACATTTTCTTATTAGGCCTATATTAATAAATATACATGCGTATAATAACTAGTATTAGGCCTATTATAATAACTATAACTCCAAATTGACAGCAAAATAATGCATTTTCTTATTGAAATTACGGCGGATCATTGCTGCGCTCGGACGCAGAAAATCCACTGTCGGAGCTTTTGCGCTCGGAAGTGAATTATTTTCTTATTTTATTAATAAAATACAATATGCATGCGTATAATAACTAATATTTTCTTATTATATTAATAAAAAATAATATGCATGCGTATAATAACTAAACTCCGAGAAGTTTATTGCTATTAGTATAACCGAATTGACAGCAAATAATATATTTTCTTATTATAATAATGGTGGATCATTTCTAGCTCGGGCGCAGAACATCCACTATCGGAGTTGCTGCGCTCGGGCGCAGTCCCTTATATGTAACGGTGGATCATTTCTCATGCGCTTCATGGCATAGCAGAACATCCACTGTCGGAGTAACTCAAGCGCTCGAAGTAAAATAATAGATTTTCTTATTAGGCCTATATTAATAAATATACATGCGTATAATAACTAGTATTAGGCCTATTATAATAACTATAACTCCAAATTGACAGCAAAATAATGCATTTTCTTATTGAAATTACGGCGGATCATTGCTGCGCTCGGGCGCAGAAAATCCACTGTCGGAGTCAAGTCGGAAGTCAAATAAATTATTTTCTTATTTTATTAATAAAATACAATATGCATGTGTATAATAACTAATATTTTCTTATTATATTAATAAAAAATAATCAAAATAATAGATTTTCTTATTATAATAACGGTGGATCATTGCTGCGCTTGGGCGCAGAACATCCACTATCGGAGTTGATGCGCCCGGGCGCAGTCCCTTATATGTAACGGTGGATCATTGCTGCGCTCGGGCGCAGAACATCCACTGTTGGAGTAACTGCGCTAGGAAAGTAAAAAAAAAAAAGAGTCTAGAGTCTAATATAATATAATATGTTTTTTTTTTCTCATTTTACATTTATTTTCTGTTTTCTTTCATCTTCATTCTTTTTTTCTTTCCCTTTTTTTTCGTTCACGTTTCCTTGTCGGTACTTTTCATGTAACCGCAATTGCTATCTCAGATAATTCCTATTCAAATATAATTCTGATTGACACATGACCACTTGCAATTCGGCCTTTGTTAGCCAACAGATAAGTAGATGTAATCCATTGGATTCCCAAACAAGCGGAGGGGGTCTAAAAATTAGCATAACCGAAGATCAATGTCAAATTTAAATCCAAGGCCTACGATATATACACGAATAAGGAAATCACAAACGCAAACACGGAATCAACTTAAATTTTGGCAATAACCTACTTTCGTGGATATGTATTGAAAATGTTCATAAAAAGAGGATGCTAGGATCACGAAATCCTCCTTTAATTGTTTTTGTGACATAATTGTGCATTCTACATTTAATTGTGTTTTATTCCTTTTTTGTATATAATTATGTATACATGTTGTTGTTTTGAACGCATCGCTCGTTAAATAAATAAATAATAAAATAAATACGAAGTAGATAAGGCTGACTTGCCAGTAATAAAATAAATACATATTTAATTAATTAATTAATATTAATTAAGTAATTAATATTAATTAATTAATTAATTAATTAATTAATTAATTAATTAATTAATTAATTAATTAATTAATGTTTACATGACGTTTGTCCGCTTGTTTCTTTTGCCATTTAGTTTAAATAACATGGATACGGCCAGAATAAGACTTCCGTATTGCAATAAACTTAGAACCTGGCGATATGCAATTCAAACAATTTATCGGCGTTATTAGCGTTTACTAATATATTAATATTTGTTCCTATAAAAATGATACAAATGAAATGTTATACACGGTATCACTATCAAGTTATTTAAAGGAATGTGGCCCGATATATTTGGAAAATGTTTTTGGTGATATATGTGGAAATACATTTTGAACGCATAATTTCAATAAAGAGTAAAATAGGATCTCTCGTTTGATCATGTTGATATCAAAATCTCATCAAGTTTGAGGTGAGTTGGGGGTATGACATATTGATCGGGTTACACACCTTAAACACAAAACAACAATGTCATTTATCATAATAACAATATTAATAAAAATGTATAGGTTACAAAAAAATAAAAAGTAGTATTTTAATATTAAGAAAATAATGATGTTATTTTACTTCCGAGCGCAGATGCTCCAACACTGGATTATCTGCGCTCGAGCGCTGAAATAATCCGCCACTATTTGCCCCAAAATAAATATTTTCTCAATCACACTCTGACAACAAACTTTTTTTTAAAGTGGCCTGGAATGTTCTTGACAATATATTAGGAATAAACATGACAAAAAAACTCGAATACACACCAATATATTTGGAACAAGAAAATCAATATATAATTATTGTAATGATAATGTCAATACATTTGGAGTTATAGTTATTATACGCATGCCTATATGTGACCCGTTACAGCAAAAGGTACCTTAAGTCGGGAGCTACATATGCCTTATTTTGCTAGTAACAAATGCATTCTAAACCAATCATTAATCCTATTGTTGTAGAGGATAATAAGCTTGTACCTGTCTATAGAACTGTTTGTTATACAGCTCTAGTCTTTATTTGATATGGCTAATCCCTGTTCAAGTGGCATGAGTGGTGGGTTACAAAAGCATTGTATTGTATTTGTAAAGGTATGTATTAGCCACCCACTAACAATGAGAGTAAATTCCTGAACCTCGTTGACTTGTAGATGATTTGAAATGACCGCCACTTCAGATTGTCATTATTGTTTGATATTTTCTGCCAACATTGGGGAAAAAGAGACACTTGTAGCAGCCGACATAAGGTACCTTTCGCTGTAACGGGTCACATATATTATTTTGTGTTATTATAATCTGAGCTTCCAAACGCAGCAACTCCGACAGTGGATGTTCTGCGCCCGAGCGCAGCAATGATCCACCGTTCATAAGGGACTGCGCCCAGGCGCAGCAACTCCGGCAGTGGATTCTCTAAAAAAAAAAAAAAAATGATCCACTGATATTATAATATTAAGAAAATATGTAATTTTGTTTCCGAGCGCAGTTATTTTGGTTATTTCCAAAAACAAACAAAAATGGCCGACCCTACTTGAAAGGTCCGTCCGCCAGTAGAACAGGGTTTCTTTTTTTAAATCAGCGGCCTTATCGGTTCCTTTTATCTATAATAACCACAAAATGACACCTACTTATCTGGTGACTAACAAAGGCCGAATTGCAAGTGGTCATGTGTCAATCAGAATTATATTTGAATAGGAATTATTTGCGGTTACATGAGAAGTACCGACAAGGAAACGTGAACGAAAAAAAAAGATGAAGAAAAAGAATGAAGGAGAAAGAAAACAGTAAA
This sequence comes from Amphiura filiformis, assembly GCF_039555335.1. NCBI lineage: Eukaryota > Metazoa > Echinodermata > Ophiuroidea > Amphilepidida > Amphiuridae > Amphiura > Amphiura filiformis. Next base: position 4,882,260 of record NC_092633.1, read on the forward strand.
GAAATGAAACTTGTAAGACCTATAGACCTAATAGTAATGAAACTTCTCCGTAGCGCTAATATAATAAGTTTTATTATAATCTGAGCTTGCGAGCGCATTATATAGACCTAATAGTAAATATAAACTTCTCGGAGTTATAGTTATTATTATACGCATGCATAGGCCTAATAGTAATAAACTACTCCGTAGAGCTATTACAATAAAAAAATATATTATTAATATAATAAGAAAATAATTTATTTAGCTTCCGAGCGCATCAACTCCGACAGTGGATTCTTTGCGCTCGAACGCAGCAATGATCCACCGTTATTTTAATAAGAAAATCCATTATTTTGCTTCCGGCGCAGACCTAATAGTAAATATCAATAAACTTCTCGGAGTTATAGTTATTATTATACGCATGCATAGGCCTAATAGAAATAAACTTCTCCGTAGAGCTATTACAATAAAAAATATATTATTAATATAATAAGAAAACAATTTATTTTGCTTCCGAGCGCATCAACTCCGACAGTGGATTCTCTGCGCTCGAACGCAGAAATGATCCACCGTTATTTTAATAAGAAAATCCATTATTTTGCTTCCGGCGCAGTTACTCCAACAGTGGATGTTCTGCGCCCGAGCGCAGCAATGATCCACCGTTATTCAATAAGAAAATCTATTATTTTGCTGTCAATTCGGTTATAGGGGGCCTACTAATAGCAATAACCTTCTCGGAGTTTAGTTATTATACGCATGCATATTATTTTTTATTAATATAATAAGAAAATAGGCCTATTAGTTATTATACGCATGCATGTTGTATTTTATTAATGAAATAAGAAAATAATTTATTTGACTTCCGAGCGCATCAACTCCGACAGTGGATGTTCTGCGCCCCCCGAGCCACCAGTATTATAATAAGAAAATGTATTATATTGCTTCCGAGCGCAGTTACTCCAACAGTGGATGTTCTGCGCCCGAGCGCAGAAATGATCCACCGTTATTATAATAAGAAAATCTATTATTTTACTTCCGAGCGCAGTTACTCCAACAGTGGATGTTCTGCGCCCGTTATTATACGCATGTATAGGCCTAATAGTAATAAACTTCTACGTAGAGCTATTACAATGATATTATTAATATAATAAGAAAATGATTTATTTTGCTTCCGAGCGCATGAACTCCGACAGTGGATGTTCTGCGCCCGAGCGCAGAAATGATCCACCGTTAGGCCGTATAAAATTAATGTTTTGGTTCTCGTCCAGAGGATTTTCATGAATTGATGAGGAGGGAGGTTTTTTTTTTTGTTTGTTTTTTTTTTCAATGTAAAATTAGCATTGTCAGTAGTTTTCGGTCTTCTCCAACAGTGCTCGAGGAAGCGATGAGGCCCTTTTTTTTTTTTTTTTTTTCAAATGTGAGATTCTGAGGATAAACCCCTAGAGTACCACAAAAAGACTTGGAAGTGATGCTTGTTCTCTAATAAACTTATTTATATGTATGAAGATTTCATAAATCATTCCAAAGTCTAAAAAATTGAAAAATCTAAAAAAAAAAAAAAAAAATCTGACAAATCCCAGAAATTGAGGAGGGAGGGACGAGAACCAAAATATTAATTTTACACGGCCTTATTATAATAAGAAAATCTATTATTTTACTTCCGAACGCAGTTACTCCAACAGTGGATGTTCTGCGCCCGGCGCAGCAATGATCCACCGTTACATATAAGGGACTGCGCCGGGCGCATCAACTCCGACAGTGGATGTTCTGCGCCCGGCGCAGAAATGATCCACCGTTATTATAATACTAAAAATCTATTATTTTGCTTCCGAAGCGCAGCAACTCCGACAGTGGATGTTCTGCGCCCCCGAGCGCAGAACATCCACTACCGGAAGTTCTGCGGAGGGGCGCAGGAGCTCCACTGGTGGATGACGTACATACATGGTAGAATGCAGGGCATTAAGTAGTTTCAATTCATGAGAAATAAACTAAGTGATTGCAAGAAATAAGCAATTAAAATGCAAATGATGATATGAAAGTTAAAAATATTTCTTTGTTTACACAAATGCTAAGTCACAGGCTTTGATGTAATTAACTATCCTCGAACTATCAAACTTTGACAATGCATACTAAATGTACAAACTCTCAGTGCAAATGCAGTAATTCAGCTGAAATGTTGCATATTATATTGTGTCCAAATTTAAACAAATCAAGCAGAACTTGCGTGCACAATCTTATGCATTGATCTGTTGTTTTCTTATGTACATCCACAAGCATGAGTACTTAACTCTATACTCTTTATATCTCAAACAATTGACTATAAAACACAGTAGATTTCTGTGAATTTTAAATATCTTTCTATTTTGTTTCAACTTTTCAATGCTAAACCAGCCCTCTGTTAAAAAGACAAGCCAACTTTGAAGAAGCCATGAAGCAACGTCTACAGTCCTTAGAAACCGTCCTTACCCAGCTGCAGCCATCAGAATCAACGACAAGCACATCAGGTAGGCATGCTCTCATTGCTTAGTATAGAGGGCCTCCTTCAACTCAAAATTATGACCACAGTAAAATAGCTTAACTTTGTAATCCCCAGGGAAATACACAAACATTTTAAATTTGGACACCAGCTGTGCCAGAAAAAGTGTCAATGGTTTGTCCTTGATACAGAATTTACCATGCAGATAGAGATAGTTAGATTTTATTGAATATAGAGAGCTCCTTCTATTTTGTGTAAAATGGATCGCCATGGTGAATGCATTACTTGCTTTTTTGTGCAGTAAGGTATTGTCAATGATGGCCGCAGACATGGCTTGAAAAAGTGGGGGATTTGGGAAGCTCATTCCCAGGAAATGTTGGTGTTTGGAGGGAAATTCTGGTATTTGGAGGGAAATTGTGTCTTTTTTATGTATAAAAGCATGCTATAGATTGTGGGAAATTTAGCTTGCTTCCCGGGAAATTAACATTTTTTTGAGCCACAGAATTTGTAAAAAACACTTTTCCCCATAAATTCGCTAATCTTTGCCCTACAGACAGGTTCGACCCCTCTTTTTTAAAGTTTAATAGTCACCGTTTTAAACAAAACAATTTCCATGTGAAATATCCTACTTTTCTAATCATTTCCACCTCAGGGAATCCAGCTAAAGACAAACAGCTGCTGCAACAACTCAAACAGAGTCGTAAACATCTGGAAAATCTACAGCAAGAACATCGTGACCTAAAAGAGAACTTTGTTGTGTTCAAGGCCAAGTCTGGGTTCAAAAGTGTCTGTGCGAAGAAGAAAGATAGTGATAAGTCGTTTGTAGTGCCAAGAGCTGTGATTAAGCCAAGGACAGGTTAGTTTTCATTTGTTTGTTTGTTTGTTTGTTTGTTTGGTTTTTGTTTGTTCCTTTAACTCTAGTTTTGTCTAGTCTAGTCTAGTCTAGTCTACGATAACATAATTAAAAAGTTTGTTATTCCTTTATTGCTTTATTGCTTAGACTAATCCATTATTGTTATTTGCATCATCAGTTGAGAACCATTGCATCTCTCCACCAATCATGCCATGTGTAAAGAAATCCACAGCTATTGGAAACACTGATGTGCAGTTTATGAAGATTGTTAAACCTAATGCCAAGGTAGGAAATCTGAATTCTATCATTTGTTATTTCATGAGTGTATCAGCCTGTAGCCTATAATGTGCTATTCCAGTTGAAATCCATACACCCCCTGTGAAAGACATGACCTTAATCTCCCACACAGGGAGTGTAGATTTCAAATGGAGTCACCCACTCAGGTAACCCCATTTGAAATTCATACTCCCTGTGTGGAAGATTAAGGTCATGTCTTCCATAGGGGGTGTATGGATCCTGATGTGCACTGTTGTTATGCATTACCAGATTCTTAATGCTACTACCTCAAGGTACACTGCTGTGCAGCTACTTCATTGGTACTCCCCCGAGAGTACCTATGTGGGTGCTCTTGAGTACCCACACAGTAGAGTAGACAGTAGACACATCAAAATTGCACGTACAGTACACACACTGGTACTGGATTGGTGCTGCTGGGTAGCAGTTTAGGAATTTGGTAGTATTGTAGTGTAAAGCATATTTCATTTTTGGGTTATAATATTGTGTCTAATTTGTGCATCTGAACAGGCCTCCTCATCAGATCCAGACAGCAGTAGTCAAGCATGGTCTATGACACCCAATCCTGAACTACAAGCCAAGCACAGTAAGTGTATCTTTACTTACCACTCAGACTCTGAAGTAGGCCTGGCATTTTCGGGTAATTTTGTACTCGGGTACCCGCCGCAATTTTCGGCGGGTAACCGGCACCAAATTGCAAAAAAAAAAAAAAAAAAAAAAAAATTAATATTTTTTTAAAGTTTTTATTTTTTCGGTTTTAGTAGTTCTCTGGACCTAGACCTAAATGCCAGGATCATTCATGGTTGACCTAAAAAAAATTTAAAAAAAAAAAAAAATTCAAGATATTTTGTTATTTTTATATGAAAATTGATAATTTGTATTCATGTCATAGTCTATTAATGATTTCAAAATGTATTGAATTTGAATGCATTTTGAAATCATTAATAGACTATGACATGAATACAAATTATCAATTTTCATATTAAAATAACAAAATATCTTGAATTTTTTTTTTTTTTTTTTTTTTTTTTTTTTTTAGGTCAACCATGAATGATCCTAGCATTTAGGTCTAGGTCCAGGGACACTACAAAACCGAAAAATAAAAACTTAAAAAAAATTTTTTTTTTTTTTTTTTTGAATTCAGTACCCGGGGGGGTATTTCCTACCGGGTAATGTAATCTCGGCGGGTACCCGTTTACCCGACCGAAAATGCCAGCCTTACTCTGAAGTCATTGTAGTTATGTGAAAAGATATCAACCAAGACTTCAAAAAGTGGATGCCATATTGAGCATCTTTCCAGCTTAATAAAATGAGATAATTATAGCATTACCCTGTATTAAATGTGTGCTCAAGTAAAAATTTTGGGGTCTTTAATTGATTCTGGATAAATTTAGCTTGGGCTCACCTCCTGAAACTTCCGGGCATTCCGGGAAGGGATCAATCAAGGTCACAAGGGGGTCATATTTACAGAATGCTCCAATTATGTCAAGTAATATATCAAAATACTCGTATGGTCATGAGGATTCCAAAAATGTATAGTTTGTTATGCATCAGACCTTTCTAGAGGGTGTTTTGATGAAAAATTTCCAAAGGTGAACAACCTTTTTGAATTCTGACCGTAGTTAACAACATCTGATTTTGGTAATTTTGGTGTCTAATTATATGTTTTCTTGCATATTGGATGTGTACAGCCTTTTTGCCAACTGAAATTGTTGACCAAAACAATTTTTTGCCTGTGCCGAAAATCTGACAAGGGGGTGTTGGATACGTTTAAAATTTCTATGATGCATTGTAATTTTCTTACAAGCACATGAATTTTCTAACGAGAGCTATAATGATAATTACCAACTAAAACCATCAATGGAGTGTCACACCCCTCCCTCGACAGGAGCATGATTGTAGTAACCTATAACTGGAAGATGGCAAATTTGGTGGCAAATTTGAAACTGAGATAAAGGCAAAATTATGGAGTAAAAAACAATAAAATACATAAGAAAATACACATCACAAAACCTTATAACTTTAGAACCAAGTTATAGGTTACTACAATCATGCTCCTGTCGAGGGAGGGGTGTGACACTCCATTGATGGACCTTTGGTGTTTTTAGTATATGATAGCCTAATGTTACCACAAGGTAATAATTATAATAACTCAATTTTTAAAAAATGCCTCCTTTGGCCCCCATGGAGCAGATCATGTCACAATTATGGATTAATAATATACATGTATTTGCATTTGCCTTGGTTTATTTCAGCTGCAGAAATATTGCATGTACTCAACTCAGGAACTGTAAAAGACCTGAAATCATTACAAAGCATAGGAGAGAAGAGAGCCAAACTGATTCATAACTGGAGAGAAATGTGTGGCAAATTTGAAAAGGTAATGAATAGCTGGAAAATGCAATAAATCTGATAAATTCAACTTTCCAACCAGGCTTGCTGTTATTATTCTCTCAACAGATATGGAAATCAAGAAAACATTGGGCTATTCCATTTATTATCACACTCCCCCAGTGGAAGATTTTGGAATTATCTTCTCCGTGGGGAGTATGAATATCAAATGGAATTAACACATTAGGCAGCTCTATTTGAATTTCATACATCCTCTGAAAAAGATTCAACAAGTTTCAAATGAAGTTGCCTAATGTGTTCATTCCATTTGAAATTTATATTCCCTCTGCTGAATAATATTTCCAAAATCTTCCACGGGGGAGTGTGGATTTTAAATGGGAAAGAAAACATTACTTGTAGAAGTGTTAGAGTACTTGCCTTTAGTGCATGAGGTCCCGGGTTCGATTCCCGGCAGTGGCGATTTGCTGGGATATTGACTTGGAAAAAAAAGTCTGAAATTAATTGGCAACATCTGTAGATTAAATTCAGACTTCCACTCTCCCATGGTTCATTTAGAATTGGGTAAATGAATCATGAAAGTACTCCGTCCTTCGGAGGGGACGTTAAGCCGTCGGTCCTGTGTGCAGAGAGTCATACCTGTACATGTATCACGCAGCCAGTTTCAAAAAGAGTAGGGTGTTAACCCCTGACTGTTCCTAAGCCATCCCGGTGTTCAAATGGACCCCAATGGAAATAAGCTTCAATAGAGGCTTTCTTGGGTTATCCAGGGTTGTCAAAACCGAACAAATCAAATCCAAAAAAAAAAAGTGTTCTATATTTTTGATTTGGTGTAATAAGCCCAATCACCTTTGTAACTTCTGGTTTTTGAGAGCAGTTTTGGGACACTTTGACCTCTGACATATCGGGGAAATTGCTGAAATTATTATTAATTTATTTATTATTGTCATAATGTTATCATTAAAAATATTTAAATAATTAATTTATTCAATAACAATGTTTTTTGGGGTTTATTTTCATTCTTGTAAAACATTTTAAGATTATATTTTGTACGCACAAAAACCAATTTGTCTGAATTTTCCCCAATAGGTCAGAGGGCAAAGTGTCCCAAAACTGCAAAAACTGTCCCACAATACATTGCAAACTTCCAATGCTGATTTGGCTTTTTGAATAGTGTAAGAAGATAAAATATTGTAACTTCAGGTAAATCAAAGCATCAATCCTGCAAAGAGGAGTCCTGAAGAGTTAATTGAGCCATTTTCCCCACTGTATATATTATGCTATTATTTCTTGTTCTAATATCCTTACAGATTGAAGACTTATACAAAGTAAATGGTTTGCCAGCAAAGACAATAGATTCAATCATAAGAGTGAGTATAATATTCTTGACCCTTTGAACACACACACGTGCCTACAAGTCCAAATGTGCTCATAATGTTGTAAAATCGAACAAGGGTTAAACCGGTTAACACTGCGAGGATCTTACGTCCGGACGTAAGCTATAAATGGGACGTAGTTGGGTATAAGACCTCATTTTTCGCCGTTTAATTAGGTTGCCGTAGCAAGGTCCTCGTTATGCACAAGGTCCTCACTGTGTTGGTGTGTTATGTTGGAGTCCTCACAAATAATGCAAGGCAAACACACACCCCCACCTATGTGTAATCACCTCCAAACGTGGACGCTGTTTAGGACTATATAAACATGGAACATCGGAAATGTTCGCAAAATAATCACATGGACGCGAGCGTCTTTACAAGCCCGCGTAAATACACATAAACGCTCCTCAACTGCGTGCATTGACGAAACGCACAACTGGCGTAAGTGCGCGCCTAAGAACTGCGTATGATGACCCATTTTTAAAAACTGGGTCATCCCTTCGTAAAAACTTCGATATGAAAAGGTCCATTGGATGCCTTCCTTGCATAAATTGATGGAAACAAATCTGCTCAAGTCGATGTTATACTTGGAAATTTGCTTTTTGTGTATAATTTGCAATACATTACCTATGATGGAGTTGTCCCAGATTTGGAAAAATAATCACTGGCCAAAGTTGGCAAACCTCCCATGGTGTATTATGTAATCAGTTACTAACTTGACCAAGTCATTGTGGCTATAGGGGGAAGGAATTTGTTGTATTACATCATCACCTTGTATAAAGATAGCCATGAATACATTATTTGTATACAAAGTGTTTTGGTTCAAGCACCCCTGTTTACAATCTTCACTCAGTATGACCAATTGGATTTTTGGAAATCAACCAATACTTAAAAAGGACATGATAAATTCTGACAAAACTTCACATTTTAAAGACGTGAAAGCAGAATTTTATGATTTATTTTACTAATTACTATAACTGGACAAGTTTTTAGGTCTTAAAACTGTGTACTTGAACCAAAGAAGGCATGCAGGTTGTATTTAGGGAATTAGGGATTCAATCATGTTTCACCGTTGTTCATCACCGATTAACAACGATGCATCAGCGTCATCTGAGTGTTTTACTTCGCGAGGGTAGCAACAAAACCAAAATTAACAAGCTTAAGATGTCTTGCAGTGAAAACAAGCTAAAGATGTCTAATTCACATGATTCTTTCATACGGGATGTTCATTTGTCATTGCCACTCAAGAAGATTGCAGTGATTTCTCTGTTGATATCAGCAATAAAAGTAAAAAAAACTAAAGAATAAAGATGTAATATTTAGCTGCTACCTCCGACATAAGAGAATTCATGTTTACGCACACATTCCAGACATGACGAATTTTACTCGCTCATGCGTCACACGTATGCGTAACATTGGTTCACGTATACGCTACTGGACTATGGATCCATCACTGATTAACAACGCTTGGCTCCTGTACAAAATAGTACATTTAAATAGGATGACATCAGACAGCGAATAAGAGGGATGTGTATTTCAAAACACGAAAGGATTGTTTTGGGGTGTGTACTATCTTCTTATTGTTAACATCAGTCATGACTGCTACTCTCTATTTATTGATATTTGAGTCATTTTCTTCGTTTGAATCCACAGAATAATCTTCTATGCGGTCCTGCATAAATACTTTCAAGGAAGACAACAGATAGGAATGTACATAAATCAGCCTTAGGGTATCTCAGGTATTAAGGAAGGAATATCTTGCATGAGAAAAATGCATTGAATATATTATCCAAATGTTTGCAGCACTATATGTGACCGTCCACGACAAAACGCTCGTAACGTCGGCCCCTGGTCAATTTCGTTTTCTTCCGTGTTTAGAAAATATATATCATAAGCTTTACAATGGTATATAATTTGACTTCAAACGATATCCAGAAGCAGAGTTATGGTTTGCTAAACTTTGCTCCTTCATGAAAAGGGTACATTGTTTCGGTGCTACATTATTTCTCTTTTTCCACATTCCTGGTATTAAATATCAAATGGTCAAAATTGGCAGTCACTTCAAATCATCCCCAAGTCAACGAGGTTCAGGAATGTCCTCTCATTGTTAATTGTTGGTTAAACCACCACTTGAACAGGATTTAGCCAAAGCAAACAAAGACTAGAGCTATTTACGAACTCTGCAGAAGTATAGAAGCTTATTATCCTCTTCAACAATAGGATTAATGATTGGTTTAAAAAGTGTTTGACACGCACTAGCGAAATGAGAAACATGTAGCAGCAACTTGAGGTACATATGAATACAACCTTTATGCACATTTTCAGAATATAATTTGCAGACTTTACGAGCAGTTTGTGATGGACGGTCACATATTTGGAATATACTTGTGTAGCATTTTTTCCATGTAACTCAAAAGATCTTTAGGTTAAGATGGTGCTTAATTAATTTTTTAATTCACTGCAAGATCAATCTCATGGTCCACACGATAAAGGCAAACAAACTTTTCTTTTTCTCGGTTGAGTCGACAGGGCTTTTATAGTATCACATCAACTTATACTGGAACCTAGGATTGAGTACAGATATCAGAAACTGGGATGGACACCCTTCTCTTTTCGAATAGCTCTGACACTTAAAGTGCACAGGGATGACTCTTGTACTTTGGACCAACGGCTTTATGTGACTTCCTAACCACGAAATGCCGCACACAATAGCTATATAGTCCATCAACTGAGAAGTACAAAGCAAGTCTGTGGCATCGGGGGTCAATGCTTTGTGTCACACGCATTGCATGTTAAAAAATGTGATACATAAAGAGCGTGGTACGTTCAGCAAGTACAAATCAAGCAGTAGTTGGCGTCCTAAAGAAGCATTCACACACGCATTGCACTGAAATAATTATTCTCATACCTCCAGTTTCCAAGGTCTATTTACTTTGTACTTCTGAGTTGACGGACTATTATATGCACATGCTTATGGGGGTGAGAAGAAATTGTACAAATTATGATATCCTGTAAATGAACTGAGCACATTTGCTCAGGATTTCCGATCTTAGGACCATTTTGGGAGAGGAAGAGAATTATCACATAAGGCTAGCTCAAGGCTTATATTCTCGCCGATGGAATTTACCCCGCCGACAGCGGCCATCTCACCCTCATGATATTTTAGAATGAAAACAAAGAATCATCTTCAGCTTGTGTCATTCATTAAAAATAAAAGTTGCAATCAGAACTTTGTCCTCTTGCCACTGATCATTAGGCTATCCCATTTGAAATCCATACTTGGCATTAGGTCACCCAAAAAGGGGGTGTAGATTACAAATGGAGTCACCCATTCAGGTTACCCAATTGAAATTCACACTCCCTGTGTGGGCGATTAAGGTCATGCCTTCCATAGGGGGTGTATGGATTTCAACTTTAAATAGCTCATTGCGACTGCCACGATTAGCAGTGAAATAAGTTTGTTACACATGGGTTTGCTGGCTTGGTCAATAAGTTAATTTGTGATGTGATCAAGCAAAATGAGTCAGATGTCGGAAATACTGATTTTTAAGATATAGCCAATAATAAATAGTATGAAACTTCCTTGGTATTATTTCATTGTTGAGAGCAACACTATAGCCATATATCTGGAACCGTAAGTCTAATTAAAATGGGGTTTTCAGCAAAATAAAGCTCTGAGAATGGCTCATGGAATGAAATTGAAAACTGAATTTTGATTTTTATTGACATCAGATTCATTTAACTTGTTTGCATCACATATGGTGTTTGATTTTATTAGTGTGTCAGGACTCGGGCCATGTATGTATTTGCTCACACGCATTGTAATATAATAATGACAAAGAAATGAGAAGAAAGGTTTTTTTTGTGATCACAACTAAAAGTGTGGTATGGACAATTGCATGAATCATTTTGACTTGAAATGAAAACAATGAAACTGCATTTTAAGGGTTAAGGGATCTAGAATGAGCGTTTATGGCGTTTCGACAGTATTTTTGTGGGACATGAGAGCACCTCGGACGTGTCGAATTGCATTCTGAATACTGAATCATGTCTTTCTGATATCAAATCATTTTCATTTTTTGAAATTCACGATATAATACAAATTTTATGACAAATTATTAAAATTTGATATTTTTCTAATTTTTGATATATAACAGTCCTCGAAATAAATTTTATAAATCTAATGATATATTCTTAAAGTGTATGTAGCTGGGAGGAAAAGCCGATGATCAATTGAAAATTTTGACCTTTTATATTGAAGATATGGATTTTTTTCCCAAAAGACCTATTTTTTTGGTGTTTGGGAAAAAAAATCCATATCTTCAATACGAAAGGTCAAAATTTTCAATTGATCGTCGGCTTGTTTAGTTTCAAAACAACTTGAGCACGGAAAACTTGACCTTATATAAGCGCTCAATTTTGAGACTATCGCGGTAGGACATGAAAGTATGCTTTACACAAATTTGATTTCAGATTCTAACAAATTTACAAGGATATACAGTCAAATAAGTTAAGTTTTGCTTCGCAACATGCAATCCCACCATATGTATGTAAGTCGCCATGTTGAATTTGTCACTTCAGGGTCGCGCAATGCATTACTGGGAAATAATTTCAGTCTCCATATTGAATGCTATACATCGTAGGCACATCTTTGAAAGCGTAAAAAATATTGCATCGCAATTTTGACAATTGTATCCCGATATCATTGTATGGTGCGATATTGCCCATGGCTACGACACACAGGGGATGTGAATTTCAAATTGGATTACCTGAATGGGTGATTCCATATGAAATCTACACCCCCTGTGTGTGAGATTAAGGTCATGTCTTCCATAAGGGGTCTGTGGATTTCAAGTGGAATACCAAAATTTTACAAACTTGATTTGCATAGAGTGGAATAAGTGATGTTGTTGAATTCTAGTGCAGTATGAATGATATGAAATGTTTTAACATTTAAAAAATGCTTTTCCATTTTCAAACTAACATGCCATGTATTATAATATGTATATTTGTATATATATTTACTTCAAAAAATGTAAATAAGCTTCATTTTTTTATGTTTTTACAATGTTCAGTAGACACTAAGACACTAAACACAGGATTAGTACATACTGTACTGTCTGTAATAAAGCCAAGCGTTGTGCAATTTTTCAATTCACTTTCACTCCCAGCAGGAACAATGAATGGCAAATATTCTGAATTAACAATCTGGTATGACCAATTTTCAAAAGATATACTCTTTTCTGTTGGCAGTGGTGGTAAATTGCAGTTTGTCATGTGTAAAATACTAAGACTAACAGTTATATACAAGTAAACACAACACAAAATGAAAGTCCCCACTCCAATAACCCATCATAAATCTGAACCGGCTTATGTAGTGACGATTTGATTGACAGTCGTGTGCAGCGTCAATCAAATCGGGAGGGATGGAGGTGACCTTTTAAGTTTATACCATATTTGCTACCAAAACCGCTATATTGAAAGATTGATAACAGTATATGAAATTTGGTGTAGAGGTGAATTGCAGAGCATGACATAGTGAAGTCTGAAACAACCCCAAGGTCATATTGATCAGCTCATGCCCTAGTATTCATCAGTAAAACATTAATGTAACAATCCATGCGTTTTAAATTAACAATTGAATAAACCAGGTACTTGGGATAGCCAACAGATAAGCGAGCTTGGCCATGCATAGAATTCCAACTGTGTGATCATTTTGATTTGCAACTTTTGAAAATGCACCAAATTTCATATATTGGTATCAAATGTGGTATCAAATAAGCGCACACAACCGTATCAATCAAATTGTTAAAGTCATGATCGGGTTTAGATCTATGGTGGATCATTTGAATGAAGACTTTATTTTAGTGTTGTGTTTAGTTCCATAACTAAAAAAATAATAGTAATGGGTGATTACATTGGAAGATTTTGCTCTCCAAATCCATTCATGCAACTCTGTCATGAGCATTTATATAATGGAAATAAAATCATGACAGCTACACTAATCAATTGTTTTGTGATATTTATGTGTGAACTTGAAGTGTTCAAAGAACTTTAGGATAAAATTGGGAAAACTGAAAGTTTCAAAAGAGAAAGGCTGACAATTTGTATGTAGGAGTGCCATCTATTATGCTCCCCCTCCCCATTTATATACCTGGGTGGAAGGTGGCAAATTATACAGGTGAAGAGCATTGAACCTGTAACCTTTTAATTAGGCTTGAATCCCTGCACCATCCTATCCACTGATTAACAAATGAAGCAAATTGATCTGTATACTTCCTGCCATAAACCAGACACTCTGGTGACTGGAACCTGTATCTAGCGGATCTAGAGGTTGTGTATATGACGTATCATACCGTTAATATGGCGGACTACTCAAATGCATTCAACAAAAGCATGATTGCAATCAAACGTGACAGTTCGTCTCACACACATAACAAATGTACTACGATCAAATAGGTTGATGACAACATTTGATTGAATGGACTGCACTGCACCATGATTACGGTGTTGGACACTGGTTCAAATCCTTTGTTTGGAGCCAATCAATAATTTCATTCACAACTTCTATATACGGTACCCCCTGTCATAAACCAGACACTCTGGTCACTGGAGGTTAGTCAAAATTGTACATATTAATGTAATGGGACCCAATCACAGACCTGAATCTTTTTAGCTGATGTCCTCTTTTTTTTTATTCCTGAAAATATTGACATATTATTTGTTATTTTCAGCCCAATTTGAGCTTTTTAGCATGATTTTGCAGTATTTTTCTCTTTAATCATTTTCCTCTCTTTTTTTCACAAGTGGTCAGTTTCAGGTCTGCAATCATAATGTGACACCAGACAAGTACGTCAGCATTTCTTCAAGCATGAATATGTATAATAAAAGTACCGTAGTGTTCAATATGTTTAATAGGACGCCTATACTAAAAACTATACTGTATAATTTATGGACTTCTTTCTGTTATTTTTAATGTACCGAAATACTGCTTTCTCTGTGGCAAAGCCTAAACCCTTCTCTAACCTCCCATCCAATCCCCTTCCGCAACAATCAACTAGTCATGCATGAGCAGCATTGTAGGATTTAACATTGGTAAGGGGAAAAGCGCTCATTACATTTCCCAGGGATGCCAGTTTTCCGGATATTTCCGAAATCCGGACCGCACGCGTTTAAAAAAAAAAATTCGGTCGGCGGTCGCAAAAAAATCTCCGTTGGAAGGAAAAAATCTGAGGAAATGAACCTTTTAGCTGTATCCTTTGGCTTTGTGTAGTCTGCTGTGAACATGGGGGTGGGGGAGGTTGGGTGGGGTGGTTGAGTGTGTGTAGGACTATGTATTTCCTTTTTAGGCCTACTATTTTAGTCCCAATTTGTAGTGACATCACTCTGTCTCTGTATGTTTAACATACCGAATTGTACAAATTACTCTTATCATACAATGTCCGGGTACAATGTATTCTTCATGCACAATCATAAGTACCCCCCCCCCCCATGTGGGCCCCCTCCCACATACCCGAAGGGGGGTAAAAAATTTGATGAATCATTGTTTTTATATTATGCATTACATATATCAATTTCAATCATGTAGGCCATGTTATTAGGCCAAAAAAACACTTTGAAGAATGTCTCCCATGTACAAAAGTATAGGAAACGGAACATTTAAAACCACTTTTTTAGGATGAAGGAAGCATTTTTTCAAAAAAAGTCTAAAACAGGTTTTTTTAATCAAAAATGGTCTCTTTTGGGGTGCTAAATCTGCTAAAATGTTTGTCGTCCTGAAATTTTAACCAAAAGGTGGGGGTGGGTGGGGTGGGGAGGCAGTAGATGCCAAGCACAAATTGTTAATTATTGTTTTATTTTTCTGCTTCACATATATCAACATCAGCCATATTGGTCATGTAATAAAGCCAAAAAACATTTTTTAAGAGTCTTTGTCTCTTAAGCACTTTTTATTAAAAGTGTAGAACAAGCCAGGAGCTTTGAACTGTTCTTTTTACCCTCTGAAATGGCCTTTCCTGTGGTGCTAAATGTGCAGAAACCATCTGGCTTCGGTTGCCCCTGGACCCCGCCAGGGGCTCTTAAGCGGCCCCTGGACCCCACGCCATGAGGGACGAGAGCTCCGCTCGCTACGCTTCGCATTTAGTATTTTATGAAATATTTTTTTCCTTCTCAACTTCAGGAGGCCACTGGTATCCCTGATTTCCTTATTGAAAGGGTCCCAACACATTTGACAAGCATAATTTATAGGTACTGATATACATTGCAACATTTGACTTCCAACACACCATCTACAGCTCAGGACTCTTCTTTTATCTTTATTGCTCAATAAACTAACAAAAACAAACTGACTACAATTTAATTGATCTTCAGTTGTTTTGTGAACAGAATTTTATTTCAAAAGTAACGTTCAGTACATAGTAGTACCTTCATTGAGTTACAGGTACAAATATACATACATGGCAACATTTAATCTCCAATACACCCTGCCTAAGGCTTATTAAATATTTTCAGTATTATACAATAATATATATACATAGTCTATACATTGTTATACTATTTGTTTGTACATGATCTGTTTAGGGTGTTTCAATTTAACACCATAGTTCTTTATCAATAAATGACTTGTTACTTCGTAGAAATAAGGCAGGCCCACTGGCAAAAGGTCCATGAATAGCAGTGCAGGCCTTATCTGCAGGCACAAAGGCCTTGTGGAATGCTACCAAAGTCATCAAGACGACTCAATTCCAATTTCAATATCAATCTTTTCCTATCTGCAATTTCCAATGGCATTCTTTTTGACATTGGGGGATCCCGGATGGGGTTGAAAAACATTTATAGCAGGGTTGGCGCGATTTAAATCAAATGATTTTTTTTCTTAAATCACTGATTTAGATCAAATTTTTCAGTTTTTACCGTTTTTGATATTAAAATTTAAGTTAATTTCTATCTTGAATTGCCTGTTTTACTTCATTTGTAATGGTTCTCTACACCTTTTGGATACAATTAAATACCTCTATGATGTCATTTTATCTCTTGCTAAAAAATCATTTTCAAGGTGCAGAATTCAACAGGTTTTTTCCCATGATTTTACCAAATTTTTTCTTTGAAATTTTCACATAAACATGTTTTGATTTTTTGTAAATACCTGATAGGATTGTGATTTTTTTTTTTAATAAAAAAAAATCGCCAACCCTGATTTATAGTGAATCCTGCACCTTAATGGTGACAGTTTGTGGTACAAATGCACTTGAAGTGCTCAAAATATTTTGAACTAAAATGGTGAAATATGGTGTAAAAGGGGAACAAATTTGCATGATGAGCGCATTTTAAGGTTACAATGACCAAATATGAGGTTAATTTGGTTAGAAACCCACATTGAGGCATCAACATTGGGGGGGTGATTGTATGGACAACCCCTCCTCCCCTAATATTGGGAGGATTCGTCTCCCTCCCCAGATCTAAAATATTGGGAGGATTCATGTCACCCCCCCCCCCAGATCTACACCTATTGTTGATTTTGGAGTCTTAAGAAATGTCACAAAATCTGGACCAGAGTAACATTACAATCTGTTAAACATGTATTATGGTTAAATTTAGAGAAACATCAAAAATGAGTCCTAATTTTTCAACTGGAGGGGAGAGAGATTTGTTAATTTGCTTAAAATTTGATATCTTGTCATTAAAATGGGATATTACCAATTTCTTATTTTCGGACAGGCTTATGCTGATAAAAAATATTTCAACATTTCCAAAATAAAGCGAGTGGATCAGACCGAGTTACAAATTTCACAAAATAAAATTTTATACATGCTTGTTAAATTGTAACAACATCTTAAAAATTAAGTCATGGTTGTTATGTGTAGCCTGCCATTAATGACTTGGCTTCTGTATGACCGACCGACCGACCATCTGGACAGCTGACCAACCATCTAGACCATAACATTACATTAGCCCTACACAACACCTAATGTCTCTAGATTTTGTATCCACTCTTGTATCTAGGGTCTTTGATATTGATCAATAAGATTGAACGTGTATGGGCCGCAGACCACCATGGACACATATTGCATTTCTTACAGAGTCCTTGAGTGGTTAATAACATCATATAATCATCCAAGTAACTAATCAAAACAGACAAGACCTTTCAGATTTTAAGCATAACTCATAAAATCGTACAAAGCAAAACCACTACGTATGCATGCATCCCAAATGATGCAGTGACCCAATCACCCTAACTCATATTATGTGCATGTTTTTTGGCCGGGCCAGTGATACACCTGTGGCTACCGGTCCCCGATGGAGTCTCATATGGAAACGTAGTCTCTTTTGCTGTCAAGAGTGTTCACTGACTCGTACTACAGGAAAATCCCTATGTCGATATCAGTCGGAAGGCATCCCTTGTCATATTTTGAAATCTTAAAAAAAATCCAAAAAAGATATCAACCCGGGCCGTTCAGCATTCTATATGTTATAGTTTTCCCTAATTTAAGCTGTAAAAGTCATAAATGTAGGTTATTGTCGCACGGCGGACGGAAATTAAAAGCCCACCTTTCTAGTCTCAAAAATGCCTGATTTTCAGCGTCTGTACAGAGATTTCATGTATTTCGCCGGCTGAGTGATATTCCTGAAGGCCGTATTCCTGAACGTATTGGCCGATGATGGCGGGGTTTTCTATATTCACTTCATAATTTATTCCCCAAAAATATTATGTAAAGTTTTTCTGATTGGTTAAAAAATGTCGTCGGACGGTAGGCTCAACGTGAAGCCCCGTCCAATCACGCTAGTCGTGACCTGAGCGTAATATGCAAATTCTAAAGTGGCCGGATGTTGTGTTGCTACGTGTGCTGTGCACTGAGTGATGCATAATGCATTGCCCATGTTTGTTGATCACTGACCTGTGAAGATAACAAGCACACACACAGAGTATGCACAGAGCAAACTGTTCAACATTTAAAGAGACTTTTGGCCCAAAACGTTTCCATATGGGGGTCGAAACCCTGGGGAAAACTCCAACTCCTTTGTTCATCTTCTCTCCTCTTTTGTTCTTTCTTTCCTTTCCGATAGCCTAAAACCACTTTCACCGATTGGCTCAATACATAATATACTAGTAGTCCTTTTTTATTTCCCAATCAAGATAGTTCTTAGAGACTGACAATTCAGCTTATAGTGCCCTCAGGGTAACTTTTTAACCCCATGAGAACTACCTGCCGATTGGCCAAAAAGTTTTCATTATCAATTGGACCAATCAGCAACTTTGTTCGAATAATTTCACCATACAAAAAAATTGGGGTGAATTATTTGCAAAGCTCCATTCTGATTGGTGATTAAAATGAAGATATCATGTAATTTACCAATCAGAGGTAATGTTAGATCGGCAGGTAGTGCTCAGGGAATTAACATAACCAACTCTTTTTAAGGAGTCTCTGACATAGCAATAAAATATAGGAGCAAAATATGTAATTATACTAGTGAAATTTTACACAGCAATACAAATTTGTTTCGTGCAGATGGTTTAACCCATCCACAATCTTCAGATGAGGTGCATGCGAGAGGGAATTTAATATGAATGAGATTTTCTTTATAATTCAACAGTCATGTCTAATAATTCAAAAATATACATAAATATATGAACTTCCTATAAATATGTAAAAGAAACATTGGTTAGCTGGAATAATTATGATAAACAATTATGATTAGTAATAAATATATATGGTACTATTAGATTGCACATATGGTAAATACAAATAGGAATAATGTAACACACACAAACAAAAAATATGTAAACTCAACCTAACCTTTTTTCTCATTGGTCCAAATTATTGTGTAACTTAATTAACATGAACAAATATAAAATGTAAAACAACTGGCAACCTACCCAATACAACAGTCAATTAACAGCATGTATATTTTAAGAAACTGTCTTGTCAACATGTTATGACCTACATAATCCATTGGGCTATTCCATTTGAAATTAACACTACCCCTGTGGAAGATTTTGGAAATGTCTGCCACAGGGGGAGTATGAATTTCAAATGGAATGGGTGCATTAGGCAGCTCCATTTGAATTCCGTACACCCTCTGAGAAAGATACAACCTGAATCTTCTCATGAGGGAGAGTGAGTTTCAAATGGAACTGCTAATGTGTTAATTCCATTTGCAATTCTTACTCCCTTTGTTGAAGATACTGCCAAAATCTTCCACAGGGGTAGTGTGGATTTTAAATGGAATAGCCCATTTGGCTTCCTTGAGACAGTGATGATGGAGAAAGTTAAGTGATTACTCAAAGCATAATTTTGCTCACCTGAGAGCTTTCGTAATGTATCACTTTTCCTTGTTTACTCCGTTGATGGACTGGTGAATGATGCATGTTACTGGTCAGAGACCGCCAGATGTGATGCGTATCACATGTCTGGTGCTGACGCAGTAAGGATTTGTAAGCTGCGGAAAGTTCATGGCAGCCCTGGTTCCTGGTTTAAGTCACTTTTGTTAGTTACATCAGTACTTTGTTGTATTATACGAGCACATGAACAGATGCAACACCTTACATCGCACACCGACACCGCCTGGCTAATAATTATTTGGTGCAGCAGAGACATTAAAATGAATACACGGGATCGATACACATGAATTGCTATGCACGATTTTGATATCAGACGAAAATCTTCGGATACCGGGTTAGAAAATGATGAATATCTCCCGTAAATGAATTTTTCTCAAGAAACCAGATGTGGTCTCATACACTTGAAAATACGTGTTGAACAGATATGATGGTCGCTAGAATGCGCTTTGAAAATTGGCTGTGCGCTTTGAACTCAAAATCGGACCAAAACTCTAATTTTATATTGCGTTGGTCCTGTATGGACTACAACGTGTAGTACAGCTGCACTCACTACTAGGCAGTATAAAAGTCGATGACCATTGACCTCAATGGGGTATACAAGCTTATTCACGCACAACCAAGATCGATTACCCGGCTATTGTGAGTAGCCTAAGTCATGTCCCTCGACTAATTATTCGTCTCAAAGAGCTTCAAAGGTCTGAACCAAATGGCCAATCGTGGCTGTGGATTCAACCTACCATGGCGATTTCTGCCATGAAGATATAGGGTCGATGACACTGTGCATCGTGTGTGTTAACATGCCAGTTCTTTGAGTCAATGCACGTGATATAATACTGCACCCACTGGAGCACACACTGACATCACTGCCACGAGGAAGCCAAATGGACGGTATAGTACCTATATTCATGCAATAGCCTGGATCTACCACATTTAATGTACATTGTACCATATTCAGATTATTGCTACATTCTTTAAACACACAAGTGCATTATCATCACCATTATCATTCCAACTTGTATAGAGGGTTGGGGAAAAAGTTCCAACTAGGGGGTGACATTATGATCGGAAGCATCACATAAATCAATAACCTGTTTGATACACTTTTATATGTCTTTGTGTTATGCTCCACCTTATAAATAGTTCATCATACCTGTTCAGAACATGGTTTTACAAAGCATAATATGAAGAGACTATCTCTATCTCCTTCCACATTGCCCCAGTGATGTTAAGGTGAAGCTTCCAGAATTTACCATGGGATTATAATAAGAAATTTACCAACTTTTTACAAGTTACGGGGTGGGATTTTTATCGGACATGGGACTATAATGGGATGATTACGGTTCTTGACCTGTTTACTTGAGAGAAGTTCAGCTCTTTTATGCTAATGAAGTGCATAATGCAACGTAAACAAGGATGTGGGTCTCTGATCTGATTGAATCATGTCATCAAATCTGCACCATTGCTGAACAAGACGACTCTTATTAGCATCCTGTGACCCTATCATGACCCATTTTGCCTTTAGCCACCTGAGCAATTCCTGCCGATCTAACATTACCACTGATTGGTCAATTACATGATATGATATCTTCACTTTAATCACCAATCAGAATGGAGCTTTGCAAATAATTCACCCCAATTTTTTTGTGCGGTGAAATTATTCTAACAATGTTGCTGATTGGTCCAATTGATAATGAAAACTTCTTTTTGGCCAATCGGCAGGTAGTTCTCACGAGGTTAAACACATTAAACAAGGTGTACACATCAGCAAGTGCTAAACTTCTCCGGCAATCACACACCAATATTACAGCACATGTTCAATTTGAAACAACATAATTTTATGGCTGAAAAAGTATAGTACTAACAAATAATTAGTTACTAAAACAATAGCACTATCTAAATGTAGAAATTATTTCACAAATCAATACCCAGCTAAGACAAAAATGTTTTTAGAGCGTTAAACATGTTTTAGTGTTGGCCCAAATGTTTTAATAACATTTAATTGTTGGGTTATACAAAAGGTCATGAACACGCTTTTTAAAACGCTTTACATTAAAAAAAAACACTACAAAAACATTTTAAAAATATTGTCAAAATGTATAATACATTTCGAAAAAAGTTTTGCAAAATAAGTTGTCAATGCTTGAGACACATTTTGTTAGCAAGTTTTCAAAAATGTTTTTGAATGTTATAAAAACGTTTTATACCATTTCTATACCCTTCAATAACCTGACATTTAAATATTTTCTGTAGAAAGTTTTGTTTGTTGGGTAATCATAAAAAAAAGCATTTAGAAATCTTCTTAGTATACCATAGAATCCCATCTACAAGTATATATGTGACCATCCAGCACAACTGAGCCCTGAAGTCGCCAATCATCATTTTTGAGATATTCAACCAAAATATTCTGCTTGAAATTAGCTTTAAAATGATGTATATCATGTCTATAGTACTTGACATTTAAGTAGTGACAAATCAATAAAACAGTCAATAAATCCTTTATTTCCTATTGTTTATTGTTAAGTTCAATGGAGCATATCTCAATAGTGGCACTGGCGACATCCGGGCTCAGTTATGGGGGATGGTCACATATGTGATGATCAAGCAAAATCAGTCGAACTCAGAAATATTGATTTTGAGATATAGCCAAACGAAGGAAATATTTTCTTTTGTTTCCTGTTGTTTTGAAAACCCCTTAATTGCTCATATCTTTGTAACTGGTTGTTCAATATCAATGTGGTATTCTGCAAAATACAGCTTTGTAAATGTTTTTCACCATCTAATAAGAAAATTTCTGAGTTCCGAATGATTTTGCTTGATCGCATCACATATGCCTCTAAACAAGGGCTTTTGTTTTTTGCTAAAGAGACGATAGGCAAACACTCTGCATCTAACAGTACACATTTGTACAGCCGCCTGTATCAGCATTAAATATAGTTGCTCAAACTCCAAATGTTTTTGTGGAGGGTGCCTGCCTTTTGTCTCTTTCATCAAAAAAAATCATTTAGAGGCATATGCTTGTAGATGGAATTCTATGGTATGGTGTTGTGCAGTTACATTTGAATTAGCATTGTGTCTTGTTACATTAGTGGAACCAATGTTTTTTGGCATCCTATACCTCAAATGATAAAACTATAATTTTAGACCTATTATGACCTTCTACCGCTTGTGGGAAGTATAGGGGGCAAACAGAAAAATGGAACCAATCCTAATTTTATTATTTGAGGTATAAGGATTCTAAAAAACTTTGGTTGCACTAATGTAGCAAAGTAATACCCCAAATACACAGCGCCATGTACTATATCTTACTTTACTGTTTGGTAAAACAAATGGTGATTTAAAATAGAAAAATACTACTGCTGCATGCTGATCATATTATCTGGGATGACCTTTTTTAAGTATATGGCCAAAATAAACACACTTTGGAATGTATAGGCCCTTAGCATGATCATCTCAAAATGAGCATATGACCACAAGCCATTAAATGTATCAACGCTACATGCGATTAACACAAGTTGAACAACATGCTCTGCACGTTAGCCATAGGGTTCAACATAAAAAGTCTTAGTTTTGAGATATTTTCTCAAAATATCAAGAGCAATCTTGAGAACCGCTGAACCAACTCTAGGCTTGTTTGTACTCATTTTAATGCATTTTTCATGCTGATTCCAAACATGGTCATGAAAATTTACAATTCTGACATTTTTGCATTTTTTTAAAATATTGAAACTTGTTGTCTGCAGTCGACACCTGCATGGAGAGAGTTAAAAATGTAACAAGGCTACATGTGATTAACACAAATTAAACAATTTATTAAAGACCCATTCAGTAATTCCAGCACAATTGTACAAAAATTAAGTTGTTTATAAAGTGCTTAAAAATGAAGGATAAGTCACTCAAATTGTCATTTGGTATTTTTGAAATGAAAAATTTGGCAAAGTAACGAAGAAAACATCAGTATTGACGAAGCTGAAGTACCATTCAAATATGTGTAGCCAATTTATATACTGTCAGTATATAAATTACAGATTCATGTAAAATGTCTTATTTTGTCTTAAATACACAGCTTTCGGCTGAACCACTAGCAGGCTATGTTAGCACATCTATGTACCAAACTCTGAATTTTGATGATTTTTACGATCGTCTGGATGAGCAAATCACTGAATGGGCCTTTAAGTATTAAATTTGTGCATTGAAATAATAAACTTTACTGTCTTAGTTCAACATTGACCAGCCTCACAGGCATGAAATTCAGTATGTTTTGGGGGAAATAACAATTGTAATCAACAAATGTCATTTCTAACATACAGTTTTGGAAGACAGCACATTCTATATTACAAATTATTCTAAATAAAATGCTGGCTTTGTGATTAAAGTCAGATGAAGAGATTAGTTTTAAAGATAATTAAACATGTTTCCCCTGCTCTACTGGCCTGACAGACCCAAATTTTCCATTTTGGGATTTTTGCTGCATGTATGTCAAAATTTACAGCTGTTATTTTATGTTTTCTGCCAAAAAAAGGATAAGTTTGATGAAAATTGATGTATGCTTGTAAAATCAGTAATTTTGAGCAAAAGTATATTTATTTTGAGTGAAAAGAAAATGTGAGCAAAGCAAGGGAAAAAACTGCAATAAAAATGCAATTTATATACAGACTTTGGTGATTTTTTAAGTCATTTGCTAAATAAAAATTTTTTTATAAAAACACCAGACTGAACAACCCTACTTGAAAGGTCCAACCAGGGGGTTGTTTTTGTTGCTTTACAATGAAAAATATATCAAAGCTGCATTCAGCAGTTGTTGAGAGATGAACAAAAAATATAGAATGTCATTAAACAGGTTTTGTCTAAAAATAAAAATACAAAATTCAAGTAAATAATTAACTTGCTTCCATTTAACCCCATGAGAACTACCTGCCGATTGGCCAAAAAGAGGTTGTCATTATCAATTGGACCTATCAGCTACATTGTTCGAATAAATTTACCACACAAAAAAATTGGGGTGAATTATTTGCAAAGCTCCATTCTGATTGGTGATTAAAGTGAAGATATCATGTAATTGACCAATCAGTGGCAATGTTATATCGGCAGGTAGTGCTCAGGGGGTTAAAACTACAATGACCCATCAAAACTACAATGACCCATCAAACAAATTTGGTTTTACTATATAGCTGCCACATTCCAGCCAACTACATTGTACATTCTTAGTCAGTGGGAGTGGTCTAGTTCGTAGACACATTTTTGATTGGACAATCGCAAGATTTCGGTGCCGCTTATCAGGCCGTAGACGACCCCACGCCATCATGCGTCTTGATAATGCCTTACACGCTTGTAGAGGTGCGCGTATGTATTGCGCTGTAATGCGTAGACTAGCGCGGACTACACGACGCGCGAGCAGTACGCGCAGCAGAATACATGAAGTTGTAAACAAGTTTCGCTTCATTTTATAATGAGGGGAGTTTTATGACGGTAACTTAGTTTTTGCTTTTAAAATTGTTTACAGTTATTAAAATAATATTTAACTGACTAAGAATGAGAATAACGATAGGACTTTTTATTTTGCCTATCCTCTACCTATGATGGCGATAGGCAGGTCCAATATTTTTATCGTAGTGGATACCGCTGCGCCGCATCCACTACTCAAAATATTGGACCTGCCTGTCGCCTATCACACGGTAGAGGATAGGCAAAATAAAAAGTCATATCATTTATTCTCTAAATGTACACTTTGTGGGTTAGAGCCAGAAGGTTCAACATGCAATAGCTGCCCTATAGATATTTGACAATTTCTGCATTCCATATTGTACGTAATCTTAAAATATGGCACCTGGCAGCTACTGCAGATAGGGCATTCTTTCCTTACACCTTTATCATGTATCTTTAGCATTTTAGCCTCTAGCATAAAATATTATGTCTAGGAGATAAAGAAGACATTAGGGGTTTAGGGCAAGAAAGCCCTATCTGCAATAGCTGCCAGGTGTCATACTTTTAGATGTGTACAGTACAGAATGCAGAAATGACCCAAATGTTTATAGAGCAGCTATTGCTGATAGGGCTTTCTGGTCTTAAACCCTCAACTTGTAACATATGGAAATTACAATTGCACAAATGAATATTAAGTACTATAAATCTGACCACAGTGTGGTCAATACACACCAATTAAATAATATTAAAATACAGAAATACCTATTTCCTTTGTTGGTCAAACTGAACAGTGAGTTGCATTTATAGATCAAGGAGAATTGGGTCTCTGTGCCATCCATATTTTCTCTTTCATTTATTGTCAGAGGGGCACTTTTTTCTTTCATTTTTGTCAGAGGGGCACTCCCCCTACCCCCCCCCCCCATGCAGAAAAATCGCAGGTCTGCGCACATCACTAACAAACACGGTTGTCACTCGACAGAATTTAGAATGGAATTTAGAACTCCATTTAAAGTCGAAACACCCCTGTGTGGGAGATTATGGTCATGTCTTTCACAGGGGGTGTAATGGATTTCAACTGGCACAGCCAAATACACAGGGTGATATAGGCAGTTCTGATTCTCCTTTATCATTTCTATGCTTTTATACCCAATCTCAGAGTAAATATTACTCTTCCAAAAATCCTTTGCAACATGATGCATCACCTCATTACATCAAATGACACTCCTATTACTTTGTACAGATTCCCTTTGTTTTCACGTTGAGAACAGACTAGCTAAACATGGGTCAATAGTCAACAAAAACATCTTTTGCAAGATCTGGATGTGCTCTGTTCATTGTGGTGCTTTTTATCTGTATCTACCCATGTTGCACTAGATAGCAAATCAATACAGTAAACTGAAATGGGAGAAATGCATTATGGGAAGTGTAATATTTTCATACCTAAAAGTCCAGCAGACTGTCAGATTTCACCTGTGGTTTATTTTGTTGTATCGGTGCTAATGGATCAAAATCTCCCGACATCTGGCTGCCACTACCACCGCCACCCCGTCCACCTCCCATTTGACTAACTCCTTGTGTTTGCCAATTACCCACCATACCTTGTGTTCCCATCATACTGCCTGGATTTCCCATCATTCCTCCCATTCCCATGCTGCTTGAATACATTCCCATAGTACTTTGCTGCTGCATTCCCATAGGAGTCTGGTTCATTCCCATAGGAGCCTGATTCATTCCCATCATTCCCTGCTGCATTCCCATCATTCCTGGTTGTCCCATGCTGGATGTTTGCCCCATAGCTGACCTTTGACCTCCTTGTGACATCTGACTCAAAGAAGGCTTTGATTTGGATCCAAATTGAGGCCCCAATAAAGTATCAAAAGCAGAGGTATCAGAGTTTGATTTTGTAGTTGATTGATTTCCAGGTTGGGGTTTACTGGTAGGTCCCCCTACACCATACCCCATAGTACTTCCACCATACATTGCTTGGTTGTTCATTACAGGAGATGGGGCACTGTATGACATCCCTAGTGTGCTACTACTGCTTAAAGCTGATTTAGATGATACACCAGCTGACATGCCACTCAGGTCACTAGGTGGTGTTGAGTTTAGTAGTGTATTTGTCAGATCAGTTGGTTTGGATGAGGCGCCACCAGTGCTGTTTGATTTGGGGTTTGCTTGGCTGGCGTGTATCGGTTGCTGTTTCTTTAACCGCTCTTGGAATTCTTGCTCTTTTTGTAGTTTCTGCTTCTCGGCCAAACTCAGTGAAACCTGTGAGTGTAGATATTATTGGTAAGTATGGTAAATGTAAGAAATAATCTTGAATTTCTCGAAAACAATGTACACACAACAAAATACCAAAGAAACAAATTGAAAGGTGGATTTTCTCCAATCCAGTTTGTACAGCGCAAATAATATTCATGGCTCATGATTAGGATGCTTTGTTTTTCAGTTAACACTAATAAATAAAGAAATATTTTCATCTAAGAATGAGAGAATGTATGTTTTGTGTTTGAGACAAACAGTGGGATCCACTCAGGCCAATGTTGGTAATTTTGAAAATTGAGTTATTACCAGGGACAAATAATCTGTAGGGCAAAGAAAAAATAGCAAATAGCAAAAATAGCAAATGATTGATGACATGACTGTGACGCTTTAAAAGAGGCTGATATTTCAACAAAATGACAGTTTTTGTTTACATTTCATTGAGAATTGCACTCTAATTTCTCGGAGCCATTGATTAATAACACAGATTAAAATATTCCATGCCTGTGCCCTCTAAGTGTAGTTGAATTCAGTACAACGCTCAGACCTGGCGACATTGCTCATCATACGTGTGACGTTTCTTTTGTGTACGCTCACGCTATTTGCTCTATTTTTGAGTTTATCGTTGACCAACATGGTATGCACAAAGCAAATGAAATTGCACAGTGAAAGGAAAATTTGGTGGGCGCTATGAGAAATCAAGCTGCGGAAATCATGGACCCTGGTTATTCCCTTTACTATTATATCGCTCCACAACTGTTTGGAAACCTTTATTTTTGTACAGGTATTATTATCAATTGACATGCTCTCTGAACTCACATTATGCAGTTAGGAGATGTGTACTTCAATTTTATATAGGAAAGCAAAGAAAATTTGGTTGAAGCAAGATTCGAACCGGCGACCTCCGGTTTGCGAGACCAGTGCTCTACCATCATTGCTATCCAGCAGTTTGATGGACAGCGATCTCTATTACCAATATTTTTGCTTGGGCGCTGGTCAGATCCATGAAGCCATGCTGTCATGTAGCCGGTGATCACACCTAGCCTGAGTCCCTGGCCTCTCACTCGCAAAATGGCGGACAAACATGGCGGCGGCTCGCTCGAGGCCTGAGAACGACACGTGCATTTTTCATGGAGGACTTTTTCATGCGCGCCGACGCTTTTTTTGACGGGCGCGATAAATATCCATATATGGACTTATATAGTCCATATATGGAATACATAGTCCATATATGGACTTCTATAGTCTATATATGGAGATCAAACAACGAGCGCCATTTCGCCGAATTTTGAACACCGATGTCGAAATTCAATCACGGCGCCGTGTGGAAGACACATTTTGTACAGGAATTTAACAGGATATACCGATTTGTGGAATAATAAACAAGGTATAATGAACGGCAAGTGTTCAAACATCGCTTGGACCAAACTGGAAGTGAAGAAAGAGTTGAACATAATCCGATTTGGAAGAATTTATGTGGATAGTTACCGGGAGTGCCGCTGTGACAGTCAGTGTGTGCAGTATTATGTCATGTATGTGTACACATGCATGCTATACTTTTACCCCGGACTTTTACATGTCATGATGGTGATGATGGTTGTTTTTTACGTACTGTCTGCATGGTCTGAGCCCAGTTGAGTGACGACATATTTAATCAGCTCTATTCTAGTATAAAACAAGTTCATTCTTACGGCAGTGTGCTTTCTTATGGTCTGTCTGCATCTCAAGTTGCCGTGCAAAAATGGACATCTCCAATTCAATGTATCATGCATGCAAACCGTCATGACCGTGCGTAAATGTAGCCTGTTACTTCTGACTAGCATGCTAGGCCTCAGTGGCATACACGGCATCACATTGATTGTACTTGTAGACAGGCCTAGCATCTGACTTGGCAAGAGAATACTGCTACTTGACAATATCGTCGCACCAACCGACAGTGTCACTGCAATCATGCAATGATCAAAACCCTGAGACTTCCATGCAAGATTCTCCATCATTATGCCATGCATGCATGTCAATGTCATTATGTCATGAATGTTGTACCCTGGATAAATCAGTTGATTTGCTATTTACTGTGCCTGATGTCATGATTATTGCCCAGGATTGTTGCATGCCTACAACTTCCAACATGTCCAGGGTCATGAGGTATACTCATGGACATGGTACTGGCACTGACTGGAGTTTTACGCTGATGTTGACAGTGTTACCATGGCCATGTGATGTCATCATTATTATTGACTGTGTACTGACTGTGACATGGACATGGACATGAGTACTATTTGCCGAGATCTGACTGAACAAACACCAATGCCGCTAATGGCATGTACCGCATGCGATACAATGTGTCATCATGTTAGTAGCTGCAGGCCTCGAAAGAAAAAACGGTAAGCAAAAACATGACAACAATTCAATTGTAGCCTATAGTTGAACATGATGTCCTCTCCTCTCCCGTATGAGGTTTGGACTATAATTAGGCCCTAGCCCCTGTTGGCTTAAAATATACTACTAGCAAGTCATGACTGTAGTATACTAAAAGTCCTAGACCTAGCATATTCACCCCCCCCCCCCCCGAGCGTTAGTATGCTGGCATGAGCTGCATCCATGACATTTTTTCCATTATTTTCATGGAAAGAAAGTCAACTATTTATGGAAATTTAATATCAAAATTTAAATTTAACCTATCAAAATGCCAGACACGCCCTGCTGTTTAGCAGTGATAGCTAAACGTAATAAGGGGATGTCATTTTTCGCAGAGGGGGTCATGAATATGTAAAAATTTTATGACCCCCTATTATGGGCAAATTTTTTTATGACCCCCTAAAAGAATGCATGCGGAGCGCTAACATTTTAGTCACCAACCTTCAATAATTCTATAAAGCCCTATTTTGGGTGTTAACAAATTATAACCCCTATATTTGGTCTAAAATTGTATGACCCCTTCCAGTATATTCATGACCCCCTTAGGGGCTGTCATTTTCACGGAAGGGGGGGTGGGTCATGACTCATGAATTATGTCGGTGACCGGAGTAAATTTTTTCATGACCCCCCTATTGCGGGCTGAATTTTTACAACTCCCTATCTCAGGTCGAAAATATTTATGCCCGCCCCTTCCGCCTACACAGACTGACTACAAATTATTCATCACTGGAACTAAGGGGGCTGTCATTTTCTTCAGAAGGGGGTCATGAATATACTGGGGGGGGGGGGTCATAGAATTTTGAGACCAAAAATTTTTTAACAACCAAAATAGGGGGGTTATAGAATTATTAAGGGCTGGTGACTCAACATTTTTGCTTGGCGCTGCGCCGCAAGCATTCCTTAGCTTCAAAACCAAAATGTGTGCGCAATCTTTTGTTATACAATGCAAGATTTTGCGCTCCGCTGCTCCTTCTTTACACTTACGATCAAAATTTTTTAACGCTGTTTTGACTCCGCTCTAAAATTTGGGTACGCCCGCCTTTACTTCCGCCATGAATAATTTGTCTTCAGTCTGTATAGGCGGAAGGGGGGTCATAAAAAATTTTGACCCGCGATAGGGGTTGTAAAAAATTTAGCTCGCGATAGGGGGGTCGTAAAAAAATTGACTCCGGTCACCGACATATTCATGACCCCACCCCCTGCCGAAGAAAATGACATCCCCCCACAAGGCACAAAGCGCAAAAAACTTAAATGCGAAGAAAGTGTGTGGAGCGTGTTAAAATTTTGACTGTAAGTGTAAAA
Source organism: Amphiura filiformis (assembly GCF_039555335.1). Lineage (NCBI taxonomy): Eukaryota > Metazoa > Echinodermata > Ophiuroidea > Amphilepidida > Amphiuridae > Amphiura > Amphiura filiformis. Next base: position 4,913,330 of record NC_092633.1, read on the forward strand.
GGTGCGGGAGCCCAAAATTTTGAATCATATAACTATAGATTGTGCATACATTTTGATCGTAAGTTAAAAAGATTGCTCAGCATAACGCTGCTAAAATTTTGGGTCACCAGCCCTTAATAATTCTATAACCCGATTACCCCCTAATTTTGGTGTAAAAATTATAACCCCCCTATTTTTGGTCAAAATGCTATGACACCCTCCAGTATATTCATGACCCACCCCTTTCAAAGAAAAAATGACAGCCCCTAAATAACCCGAATTACGACCATGTACAAATGATGTAGGCCTACATGTACCTGGGAATACAAATATTTCTTTTCATTTTAATCAAAACAAACTCAAATGATTTTTTTTAAACTCTAAAATCTACTGTTAAAGAAGGCTAAGCATTTTTCTGATTTTGACATGGTCTTGACAGGTACCGGTATTAAATTTGTATGTATGAATGAAATACAATAAAATATTAGATCAAGTAACATCATCACGCAACAAAAATTATGCGACCGGAATTTAAAACATTTCATTTGACTTTCTATTTTACTGTGGGTGCACCGTAAAACTCGGCTGTACATTCTCTACGGCGCGGCATAAGCGTGGACTGTGTTATAAATATTGTTCACTGTAACTGCAAATATAAGAAACAAGCCTACCATCCATTTTGAAGTAATTAAAAAAACAACAAGTTCACAAAACAACAAAAACACAAAAATCAATGGAGCCTTCGGGCGACACACAAGCACTTTATTTGTTTTCATGTTCGACGGCTTCGGCAAGGCTAGTTTGGGCTGTTTATTTAGTATGAAATTTGTTACACACGATGATGAACCACAAAATTGAACGTGGGCCTAAGTTTAAAGAAAACAAAGCAAAAATATGCCCAATTAAAACCGGACCGACATAATGGCCGAGTGAAAATTGAAGAAGTCAGAGTATTAAACAGAATCAGAATGGTGAAAGGAAAATATAACAATAACTGAAGCAATAGGCTTATTTAAAACTAAACAGTATTTATACTATTATATAATACTGATAGGGAATATAAATCGCAGGAAAGAAAGCCATTATCATACAAAAAGAACAAGTTTAAAATTCATTAAAATTCCTTTAAAAACAGTTGTTTTATTCACGGGCGAGTCGGAAGATAATTTACCCGCGGAAATTTCCTTAAATGGCAATGCGCCATGCGACGCGAAGCACGCAAAGCGCACGCGCTTTATTAATGAGCTCAAAAGTCCTCCACGCTCAGAACACGTTTGGTGTTCAGTCCTCGTATACAGCACAGTGTAACGGCCGTGCGTATATTCGAGGCTGGAGGATTTAGTCTAGATCACACCCATGTTACGATACAAGGGAAGCAACAGTAGGGGGTATCAGTGAAGATGCAGCTTTTAAATTCTTATAGTAAACAATACAATATATACAGAGAAACTGCAGGCAATAATATTAACCCTGTGAGAACTACCTGCCTATTGGTCAAAAAGCAGTTTTCATTATCAATTGGACCAATCAGCAACATTGTTAGAATAATATCACCACGCAAAAAATTGAGGTGAATTATTTGCAAAACTCCATTCTAATTGGCGATTAAAATGAAGATATCATGTAACTGACCAATCAGAGGCAATGTTAGATCGTCAGGTAGTGCTCAGGGGGTTATAAAAAAAGGGGAGCAAAGAAAATTTGGCTGACATCTCTCAATTCTATGCATACAGCCACAAAGGCACACAGCATCATACATGAAGTACTTTTGTACATGAACTTGAGACAAAATTATTTTACCCTGAAGTGAAACTTTGCTAAACTTCTTACCTCATTTTGTGCAGGAATTTTTGTAGCTGGATTACTGTTACTGGTAGGCTTCTGTGGGGCTGGGCTGCTGGATTTGTTGATCGCTTCAATTTTTTCTGATCCAGATCCCAGATAGTTGCCCAGTCCAAAGCTTTTAAACATGCTCTCAATCTACATAAAATGAACAACAACATTTATAAGCCGTCAAAGTACTTTCCAAGAGCAACAAAAGAAAATGTCTAAATTTTACTTGAAAGAGAGTTCACCGAAATGGGCTCCACTAACAAAAATGTCCTATTTCATTTGCACAGAAGGCCGATTAACAAGCCTACATGTAGGTAATGAAACTTCTCATAAACATGATATTAGTATATGAAGAAGCAAATACGATCGGGAATATAGCTTTACACTCTGCTTTAAACAAGCTCTTGCTACAGATTGGTAAAGACTTTCCTTATTCGGATTTAGAAAAATGGGGCATTACATGCAAACTTACTGCAGAATCTCCTTGCTTATTACTATTAGCTTTGCTTCCTGTTCCGCTGCCCATCAAAGCAAATGGGTCCTCACTACTTAGCTGACTACCTCCGTTTGCTGTCTGATTGAAATCAACTGCACTCCTATATAATACAGAAAACACAAAATGTTATACACCCACTAGACACATCATATATAAGTCTAAATTTGGACAAGTACTCATATAGCAATATCACCTTTGTGTCAAGAAATTTAACATAAAAGATGGAATTGGATAAAATCCTAAAAATCCTGAGAAATTTACAAGTCCAATTACATGCACATGGCAACAACTCCCAGTTGCCAAACAAATGGTTGAGAGTCTGGAAACACCTTTGATGATATCGAGGTAAAGAAAGTAAGATGGATGAAAGACTTGAAATGAAGCTAGAGGATCTCATGAAATCAGAATATAATTAATGCCTGTGGAAGACATTACCTTATTCTTCCACACAGGGTGTATGAATTTAAAGTGGGGTTTACCTGAATGGGTGACTCCATTTGAAATCTACACTCCATGTGTGGAATATAAATGTTATGTCTTCCATACGGGGTGTACAAATTTCAACTGGAATAGTCCAATGAAGAGGATGCTGCAATAAGATTGCCACAATTATGTACACTGCATGGCAATTGTGGTCTGTTTTAATTGGTGTATTATATTTGGAAGAATGAACAAATGCAACTAAAGAAAATTAAAAAAAGAAAGAAAGCAAGCAAATGAGCATGTAAACTAAGGCGAAAGAGAGAGAATGGGTGAGAGGGATCTATAAGGAGTGTATGTATTTCATTCAATTGGAATAGCCCATTTTTATTGCCACCATCATATCTGGTAAGATTACAGTATTTACTCAAATAAACGCCCCCGGCGTTACATTTTCCAAACTGGGGGTGTTTATTAGAGGTCATTTTTAGAACGATAATTCCCGTTAAAATCATTAGGTAAACTTAAAACTCATGCTGAAACTAGTATAAACTAGAAACACTGACTTCTGTTTCACTTCTGGGTTTGCGAACAGATTTTCGCTGATTTATCAACGCTATTATCGACCATGGGAGCAACTTGGTAAGCTTACTACACAAGATAGCATGGAAATATCGGCATTTTGAAACATCTTGGTTGAAAAAAAGTGATGTGGGCGTTTATTTGAGGGGGCGACTATTCAAGGAAATACGGTATATACCTCTGTTCTTGCTGCATGGATGTTATCTGCTCCAGTTTGCCTCTGTGATCAGTCTCTACCTGCCGAAGCATCTCTTTCACAACAGACATAAAGGCATTGAACTGCAACACAAATGCATGACAATGCGTCAAATTTGCATGGAATATTAGTAGCAGTATTATAATAAAGACAATACAGTGGAGAAAAAAGCAAACATGGCAAATATTAAACCAGTCAGCAAATAAGTTCATCAGGATTGTCAATGAAATATTAAGTTCAGAATTCTTAAAGCAAATCCAATTTTGATGTTACATACCTCGATCAATGACAGTTTTGTGCTAACACTTAGCACTTTCTCAAATTGAATGACCAATCCCTGCACCTCGACGGCTGCTACCTGCTGGAGCTGACGTTGGTGGCGCTGTTGGTTTTAGGACTTGGTCATATATGTGCGGAAGAAAATATATGTCTCTGAGGAAAATCATGTTATTGGATGGGACAAATCAGAAATCAAAGACAGAGAACAGAACAGAAAGAAGAGATTTATCAAAGAAGCCATTTGGATAAGGAAGAGGGGGCCAAAACACTCAACAGAGACGAAGGAACTACTTTCTTCCGCACATATATGACCAAGTCCTAAAACCAACAGCGCCACCAACGCCAGCTCCAGCAGGTAGCAGCCGTCGAGGTGCAGGGATTGGTCATTCAATTTGAGAAAGTGCTTAGTGTTAGCACGAAACTGTCATTGATCGAGGTATGTAACATCAAAATTGGATTTGCTTTAAGAATTCTGAACTTAATATTAAACAAGTCAATTTAAATACAGAAGGGTAAATAATGGCAATTACATTTTATAAAATCTCAATATTGATACATACACAGGCAATGCCAAGATACTGACAACCACCCATTGTGATGTAGTGTCGTATGCAGATTTTCAAAATTTGGGGCCGCAGGTCTTGATAGCTCGCCGTAATTACACCATGTGATGCTAAGAAGTTGTAATTCTTCATTATTAACTACTTTTAACTGTGTTGCTTTTACCAACTGAGCCCCCTCCAGCAATGGCCCTGACCTTGATTGGTAGCCCCATACATTTTCCCCAGACTACGCGCATTCCCCCAGACTATTTGCAGTTCCACTGACTGACTGACAAATGTGAGGCCATGTAAGTTTTCCCCAAATAGGAGCATTGCCCCTGAATGGGTGCACTTTCCCCCAACTGAATGACAAAAGTGGAGGCCATGCCACCCCACCCCCCATTTGCGCATGCTACTGTTGTGATGCTTGTTGTCAACACTAATCACCTACCTGTGGTAAATTCAATCCATTCTCAATGCACAGTGGACACAGATAAGGCAGAAGCTTGGTGGCCATTACATCTTTAGTCAAACCAAGTTTCTTGTGAGTCATTGCAGTTTTAATGATACCTACAGGTCAAAAAACATGAGATACTTCACCCGATCAACCTCTAATATAATTTGTTGGGCAGTAAAAACCTCCTATGTGCTTTTGGCCCCTGAACATGTTTAAAACAAAACTGCCAACACATTTAATAGGTTTTGCTTTAAACATGTTCAGGGGCCAATGACACATACAAAGTTTTTCCTGCCCAACGACGTTATGCTCATGAACAATGATGTCAACATGTATTTTACCTGTGCCAGCAGGCCTCAAAACTCAAAATACCTACTTTTTCTGTGCCTACAGTCATTGTTTGTTCCCCCCTCTGCATACTCTTGTGTGTTTTTACTTGTTTCCACAAAGTTGGTGTACCTTGCTCTCCTTTCAGTTGTACTTAAACACTAAAAGCATTACTCATATATGCGAAAGTTACATGCTACTTCTGGCATAATTAGATTATACCCTACACAGCATACCCTGTGTGTACAATTTATATCTTAATTACAACGAGGCATCATATCCTTATATTTCTCAGTGTGGAGGGTATTCATTAATTGTACCCTACTTCCAATATCAATGGGCTATTCCAGTTGAAATCCATACACCCCATATGGAAGACATAACCTTAATCTTTCACACAGGGGGTGTGAATTTCAAATGAGGTTACCTAAATAAGTGACTCCATTGAAATCTACAGCCACTATGTGGGAGATTAGGGTCATGTCTTCCATAGGGGTGAATGGATTTCAACTGGAATAACACATTTTGGAGCAGACAACACAGAATGGGTGGCACCATTTAAAATTCACACCCCCTGTGTAGAAGATTAATGTCATGTCTTCCATAGGGGGTGTATGGATTTCAACTGGAATACCTCATTGCCCTTATTTCCTGCTTATCATCTCCCATGTGGTTCCAATTTCATTAATGGTAAAGTAATATTTCGGTGGAATATCCAGACCACAATAGTGTAATGTACCTCAAGGATCAATATTGGGACCTTTAATGTAATTATTACAATTTCCCAATTCAATGTCATACCTAGAATTCCCATTAGTACTGCTGGTTCTTTGGAGGGTATATCCATCAGCATTGGTATAACTTCATCAATAATAAACCATTTATCCATGTAGCTCATCATCTTTCCTGTGCACACCAAGCAGCCTACTCTTACCTGTAGACATGGTAAATAAAATCACACAAAAGCTCATCTTTCATTCTCATGTAACCTGTGAATGTATATAGGCCTACATACAAGATCAACATTTGGAAAATGTATGTTTCAATTCTCTTATTGTAGTTGCTTTTTTATTGCTGCTGTTGTTGCTAGTGCTGTACAGTGCAAAAACTGATCGAGGAGCCAATGGCTCCTAACTTTATCAATTTAGGTGGCCAAATGTTGCTCCCAAGTAAAAAAAACCGAGGTGCCAACTCATCGTATTCCAACTGCTTGAAGTCTTTCTGCCACAAGGGTTGAAATCTACGTTCAATTTTGAGTTTTTTAGGCTTGCTTCCATTTCAAGTTCCATGACCTTATATAACTCCACTAGTACTTCTAGCTTCATTATATCAATAGCTGTTGAATTCCCTGATTTTATTGTTTCATCCTCCTTCTCCTTGTTCCCAAAAAGTTCACCAATTCAAAGTTCTTTTCGACTTAGACGCCATAAAAACAATCAAAACTTTTGACCTTAAAAGCTTCAACAGTTGGTCGCCATTGGCGCCAGGGATTGGAGATTTAGTCGCATCAGAAAAAATCTAGTCACCAATGCGACTAAAATGGTCGCACCATACAGTACTGGTCGTTGCCTTCGTTTTATTGCTGCCATCTTCAAGTACCATGTGTGCAAAGGTTTGCCCATTTATATTGTATTACAAAACTTCAAATTAATCAGAGAGCACAGAAATATTATGTAACTTCAGACCCCTGCCATATTCAAGATTTCTGCCCTTTTTTCGCTAGTCTTCTTCCCTCTATTACTTTCACCTAGATCTCTCAACTGACTATAAATGCTGTGGTTATATGCCTATAATACTTGTAGATCAATGTTTTGTCTGGAGTATAAACATTGGGCATGTTGGGTTGGCTCAAGGACTCTGTGTCTGACCCAGGAGACACCTGCTGGCTGCTTACAATATCATGACACACTACATACAAGCAGTGACAAGAGTACTCTCACACTAAAGGCTATTCACATTTCACTTAAAAGCACAAGCTTGTAATTAGATTAAATCTACTCCCTATTGGTCAATGATATATGGACCATCCACCACAAAGCGCTTGTAAAGTCCACACCCTGTAAAATTTGTGTTCTTTCGTGTTTAGAAAAAACATATCATAAGGTTTAAAATGATATATCATTTGACTTCAAACGATATCCAGAAGCGGAGTTATGGTTTTGTTTAACTTTGCATAAAAGGGTACCTTATTTCGGTGAAAACATATGTCTCTTTTTCTACTTTGCTGGTAATAAATATCAAAAGGTCATAATTTGTGGTCACTTCAAATCATCCAAAGTCAACGAGGCTCAGGAATGTCAGCAAATTGCATTCAGAGTTACAGGTCAAAATGTGCATAAATGTTGTATTCATAGGTACCTCAAGTTCATGCTAAAAGTATCTCATTTTGCTAGTGGAAAATCCAATGATTTGTATCCACCACTTGAACAGGATCTAGCCAAAGCAAACAAAGACTAGCCACTAGAAAAATGAGATACTTGTAGCACAAACTTGAGGTACCTATGAATACAACATTTATGCACATTTTGACCTGTAACTGAATACAATTTGCTGACTTTACGACCGGTTTGTGGTAGATGGTCACTTATTTTGGAATTTTCGTCCATATTGGAGAAAGCCAAACAGGAAACATACCAGCAAAAGTTGCCCCCTACCTCCAAACACTTGCACACCTACTTCCCCATTCCTCTTTGCATTACTAACGCACGGCTGTACATGTACTTACTGCTAGTCTGTCCGTCTCTAGACATAACTTCTTGATTCTAGGCACAATGGAATGCTTCATGGCTGCATAATCTATCATACCAGCAAAGGTTGGTAGGATGGTTAGGCACATCTCCTACACGGAGAAAAAATTAAACAGAATTATTTCACACTTGCAAATAGAAAGACTAAAGTTAAAGCCATAATGAATGAGTTAATTTCCGTAATTTTTTAAAAATGTGTTATTCTTTTTCAAAAATGATGAAATAATATTAGTAATAACTGTCAGGGAGGATTTCTGTCCATTTTAAGCCAAAGTAATGAGGTAAAATGAAAGAAACTCACTGTTAATGTGGAACTCTATGGGGGGATTTAATGTGGTAATTACAACATTAATTCAATGTTCTATAGCTATTCATACACCCAAATGAAAGACATGACCTTAATCTTCCACACAGGGAGTGTGAATTTCAAATGGAATTACATGAATGGGTGATTCCATTTGAAATCTACACCCCCTGCGTGGGAGTCTTCCATAAGGAAATGTATTGATTTCAAAAGGAATAGTCCAATTGACCTTTTCGGTAAATCCCATAATCCTTTGCGAGTACACCTGAGATGTTGTCATTTGACGTCACATCGATATGCACCGATGCACACATCATTTATCAAACATTCTTAGTCAGTGGGAGTGGTCTAGTTCGTAGACACATTTTTGATTGGACAATCGCAAGGTTTCGGTGCCGCTTATCAGGCCGTAGACGCGATTCCCACGCCATCATGCGCGCTTGATAATGCCTTACACGCTTGTAGAGGTGCGCGTATGTATTGCGCTGTAATGCGTAGACTAGTGCGGAATACGTGACGCGCTAGCAGTACGCGCAACAGAATACGTGAAGTTGTAAACAAGCTTCGTTCATTTTATAATGCGGGGAGTTTTTATGACGGTAACTTAGTTTTTGCTTTAAAAAAATTGTTTACAGTTATTAAAATAATATTTAACTGATTAAGAATGAGAATAAAGATAGGAATTTTTATTTTGCCTATCCTCTACCTATGATAGGCAGGCAGGTCCAATATTTTTTATCGTAGTGGATACCGGCTGCGCCGGCATCCACTACTCAAAATATTGGACCTGCCTGTCGCTCTATCACACGGTAGAGGATAGGCAAAATAAAAATTCCTATCGCTTATTCTCTAATTACTAACATTGCAAGTCGGTGTGACATCAAATGACAACATCTCAGGTGTACTTGCAAAGGATTATGGGATTTACCAAAAGGTCAATTTCATATGCACTGATTAAAACTTACCTGTATCTGTGGTGAGGGTGCTTCCAAGGCTCTGTATACCATGGGTAATACATGATTCTTGACATCATCCTTAGGTGTCTTGGTTAGTAACAGATCCATCTTCTGCATAAATATCAGCAATATCTGATAATGAAGGAAACAAGAAAAAAATAATTATAATTGTATACATTACAAACCAAAAGCAACACTGAATGGCAAACACTTGTTGGAAGTGCACTTTGGTATCTTTATTATATAACACTGTTATAATGTTGGTCAGGCTACCAGCCAGTCGCCCATATAATTTTGCATTTTTACAACAAAAAACTTACAGGCATTGACTGTTGGGCTGGTGTTTACAGCATTTGAAATAAGCCCTATTACAGTGCAATTATGCACCCCAAAATTTACCTGTTGTGATACAACTTTTAACGTTGTGGTGCAATATTGTGATACACATTTCACTGAATTTATGTGTTTGACCGGCACTTCACACTGCCCAGATTAAAAATATAAAAAATAAACAAGACAGGAGTTGATAATTTGCATATAATCAGGTTGTCGGTTTCAGTTCTTTTTCATTTGATGTGCACACTATAGTTACCCCCTGTTTGTTCACAAAATACGGGAAAATATCTACGGTCTGGTGCCGTACTCCATGAGGCTGAAGGCTGAATGGAAAACGGCACCAGACCATAGATATTTTCCCGTATTTTCTGAAAACAAACACGGGGGTAAAGATTTTATCCTTTAGTGAACATGAATTGTATTATCTTCCGAATTGCTCACAAACTTTGCTGAACAAATTTAGTTTGATAATCTTAATGAAAAGTCGGCCAGTTTCTTTCTTGCTTTTTAACAACACAGCAACAATGCAACGAGTGAAGTATGTGGGCGAGGCTTAGGATATCGCGCGAGTCATGTTACCCAGACTTGCGCGTGTTAGGACTACGCATGTAATACGGAAAATATTACCTGCCTGTAAATTAATGAGTACGCAGGTAATACGGATTTTTATCTAAGTGGTGTTTGACCAATGAGATTACAGAATTCTTATCAACTAAAGGATAAAATCCAGTATCATATGGAGAAGGTTAAACATAAACTTTGCACATAAATCGCAATATTCCTACCTGCACTGGCTCTTGTACTTTGAAGACAGGCTTCAGATCCGGCAGAATAAGGTTGACATACTCCTGCTCTGTACACTCCTCGGCTATCGTTAATATGTTTGGCAGAACAAATGGAATCATATCTGGATTCATGAGTTCCTTGGAGAGAGACGGGAGAACTCGCTGATGAATCACTCTCTGGTATGGAAGAAAATTGTTTTCAAATCAATTATTATTTGGGCGACTACCAAATGTATATAAAAAAACATGTGTTATCCATCATTGGGCCTTAGTGGTGGACAGGGTTACTGGAATTTTAGCATGCAAAGTAGCTCTTTTCTATGGTATAAAATGTGCAAATATTGTGACACAAAATACAGCACCTTAACGCATTTTGCATTATCACCCTATCAGCCATTGTAACTCATTGTGTTTAGTGAATCATTTGTGTTCTGACCCATCCACCCACCCACTGATCAAATTGTTGCAGGTGACAACAGTTTATGGGAATATTAAAGTGCATTCTGAGGCTCCTCTTTCAAACATATCTTTACATTTTTTCCCATGCAGTCTACAAGAAAAAAAACCATTATCGCAACAGGTGATTTTTTACTTTTAACATTGACAATTCTATTCAATTAAACTTTTATTAAAAAATAATAATCCTAAGGCCACAAATCAAAGCAAATAAATCAAATTACAACAAGAATAGAAAAATACTTTTCAATAAAATGAAAAAATATTGCACCAGAATCAACCGCTATAATTGCCACAACAAAACTAACTTATTTAAAATTATTCAAGCCGCAAAAAAAACCCCAAATTAGAAATCCTCACTCGCTTACATAACTCGAGTACTTACTACCTACAGGCAAATAAGCAACATACATAATAATGCTGGCTTCATACTTTCCTGCCGCTTGCCGCTCTGAAGATGATTTTACTTCACTGCGCAGTCGCACCAAAAACGCTAGCGGTGACCAGCGGCAAGCCGATATATCGATCACTCCACCGCTTTGCCGCCGCGGCAGCACCGCTGGAATTTGGATTCAAATCAACTCGAGAGCAGTGCTGCTCTGACATATGAGAACAAAATACGATTTTGGAGCGGTGCTGAGTGGCAAGAGAGGCTTTCCGAGTCATGCCGCTGCCGCTCAGCGGTGTGCTGCTCCGCTTGCAGACAAGTGCAAGCAGCATGATAAAGTGTCACGCCGCTCAGCGGCAAGCGGCAGAAAGTATGAAACCAGCATAACACTCACAATCATACTCAATGCAGAAAGCAGTCACCTTAACAAAAAAAACTCACAGCTAAACTTACTCACAGCTAAACTCACATAAAAACATGCACAGATACATTCCACTCACTTCCCAGCCTCCCTGGTACAAGAATATATATTGCACCTTATAAAAACACATTAAATACAATACAAGCAAATATTTATATCTTGAAAATAAACTTTTAAAAGTAACATTTTATATACAACCAATATTATTACACAAATATTAACGACAAGTTTTGAACCAATGCAGTCTTCCAATCCCTCACCACTTATGTACCCCTACTACCACTACTATTAATGTTGGCTGATCTAGCCCAAGATCAGCACTGCCTATCTCCAATCACAAAATTGACAGATCAACCGATCCCGATTCAGATCTAATGATACATATTGGAAAATAGAGGGTCGGCAATACATTTTAGTAGCATCTCTGTTGCTAGTGGTGGCACTATTTTGCCCATCTCAAAAAAAAGAAGTTACCAATCTATTTTTAGTTACATGGTTATCTGGAAATTCTCGCAAATCGTGATTGACCTTTTCGGTAAATCCCATAATTCTTTGCGGTTATACCGGAGATGTCAATATAATGACATCACGCCGATGTGCACATTGTTTAGCGAACATTGTTACTACACAATTCAAAGTCCTGAAGTGCACAGTAATAAAGTATGCATCACTGTGATGAAATCCCAGGTCTATCCACAAAGAATTATGGGATTTCCCAAAAAAGTCAATTGGTAGAGCTGCTAGTACATACAATTTGATGAAGCTTATGGATGAAGAGTGCTTTTTGCTTATCATATAGATGCAAGTTCTTAACCTAAGCTTTTAACTAAGACAGAATGTATGCATTTCTGAATGTTCTGCTGCATCACGGTTTGCAGGTTTAACTGAGGGTTTCAGAGATCGGTAACTAAATTGGCAGCTGATAAAATATTCCCCCATCCCAATTCAAGGCCGATTCAAATCAGATAGGCCCGATTTCTAACTACAATTCACTACTTCCTACAGACAGCGCAGCAAATTGCACTCCTACCTTTGGCATGGTCTTCAGAGCTTTTGGTAATCCTTTAAAGAATTGTGACTTGTTAATATTGTCTCTTTGGAAGAGAGAATCAAGATACTGTAAAGTCATTGAGCCAACATCATCAAAGAATGGAATCTGAAATTTTCACAATAAAAGATTAAAAAAAGTCATAGAGCCAACATCATTTAGGGGAAATATCTTCCACAAGGGGAGTATGTTTTTCAAATGTAATTGGTCAAGGTTAATCATTTTGAAATCCATACTCCCTCTGTATTATGACTTTAGCTATATCTTACACAACTGGAGTGAGTATTTTAAAAGTTACACAAATGTCTATTCTATTCAAAACTCATACTCCCACTGTGGAATACTTAAGCTAAATCTTCCACAGGGGTAGTATGGATTCTAAATGGAATAGCCTAATGGAATCTGAAATTGTCACAATAAAAGATAGAAGGCATTTAGAATTGTTCTCATCTGTTCATATCATAGATGGTGCCATATATTATACAAATATTGAATGTTCATGAATACAATGATAAGAATATTTTCATACGGCGAAGTATGGACTTTTCCATTTACCGAGGCACTTATTGTTCTCGTGCCAAGAGCCTTGCTTCACAAATTGAAATTAAGTTTATGTGACACATTGAGATTTCATACTATAGTCTAAATTACAATTTCATGATATGATATTGTATTCAATTATCACACTTTATTTTTGATTCTATTACCCCCATGACCCATTATTCAAAATCGCGCACTGTGATTTGTTGAAACGCGTCACGTGACAGACCATTAATTAGCAATAAAGTGTCAAGGGCAACGAACTTTATGTTCTTCTATCATCACAGCGCACAGCAGAGCGCACAGCACACCTGCTTACGTAGGGGAGAATGGAATGTCAGGGGTGTGTTATTGTATGTGCATACCTGCTTATAGGGGAGAATGGAATGTTAGGTTGTGTTATTGGAATGTGCATACGCTTTGGCTACGCGTATGCGCTCTACCTTGAGGTAAACAACTTGAAATATTTGGGCAAAATTTTTTATATTTTCTCTTTAAATCACACTATTTTGTGGTAATACACCTATCCGACTTCGCCATTACTGCGGTGTCCCCGATGTAAAACTGCGGTGTCCCGAGGTCGGGGGTTCCATCCATTATTTATTGTGTGCTATACAGAATTGTACCGGGGAATTGTACACAACAGTGATATTCAATACACAATCATGAGTATTGAATTACTTAATTAAATCTCCGCTCTGGTACATCTGTGTTGCCGTCAATAGAGGGCCAAGTACAGGGAGCGCTTCTCGGATTGGTGTATAGAATAGAAATAAAGGGTGCAGCATTATCCTTTACACGCAAATAATGTGTCCTCGGCAGTAAAAACGTTTAAATAATGGACTGCCTTGGACACATTATTTTCGTGTAAAGGATCATGCATTACCCTTTATTTCTTAACTAATCTGAGGGATCAGAGCCAAAAAGGTCTACCTGCAATAGTTGCCTTATAGACATGCGACAATTTCTGCATTCTATATTGTACACAATCTGGAAATATGACCATAGACTCCTTAATTTGGATAATTGCTCAGCATCTGGTCTAACAGTAGGTGTAGAACTCAATAGCATCTTCACATACCGTAAAAATGCAATAGTTAATGTGCTTACTATCGAATGCTTTTGAAAACATGAAATTGTACCAAAGTCTGGTGCTTTACCAACTGAGCTAATGGGCTTGAGACACACATTTGTAGGTTTACCTGTTCGTATATAACTATGTGTATCGATGATTTGCGTGTTTTAAAAGCGCTTGATAGTAAGCACATATGCTAACTATTGAGTTTTTACGGTAGACTCCTTACCTTGGATAGTTGATCAGCATCTGGCCTAACAGTAGGTGTAGAACTCAACAGCATCTTCACATACTCCTTCATTCCATCTGGAAGACTGTTCAGGATGTTCATGCTTAGACAGCGCAGCTGTAACAATGATTCCGATATAAAAATATAATTACAAAAATTATTTATAATGTTATCAAATTAAAATACCACATGACACAAGACATTTCTGTTCAATTTGTTCATTTTTCACAAAGGTACTTATACACCATTACTATAATTGGCACCTTCATGCCGTTGATGTGGTGACCATCCATATCACATATTAAAGGATAGCAAAACCAAGGTCAAAAAGGTCACTTTTGTTGTTTTATAGTATGTGATATCAATATGAAATTGATTTTCACTACATCAACGGCCACTTATAAGAATGGTCTGTACATGTACTCCTATAAATTTCTAATAATAAGATTCCAAATAAGTTGCTACACATATATGCTCACAGTTTTTCCTGTACGTTCTCAAATTTTGAGATTTATCCTCAAAATATCAAGAGCTACAGCAAGAACCACTGAACCAATACCAGGCTTGTTTGTACTCATTTTAATGCATTTTTCATGTTGATTCCAAATATGGTCATGAAAATTTACAATTCAGATTTTTTTTTTTTTTTTAGATCAAATTGATAACTTGTCACTTACCTGTTCACAATTCTTCTTGTACGTTCTCAAGTTATCATTACACTCATACAAAACTTTGCCCCTATTCATCACTGCATACATCATCATGCCCAAGGAGAACATATCACTAGCTGTATCACAACTCATAGTCAGGATGTACTCTGGTGCCATGTAATCTAGCCTAGGTTGAGCTGCTGGTGGTAATTCTTCATTCCATTCTCTCATTGGGAAGCTTGCCTGAATAATATATAAATAAAAAAGAAGATGTATGTTGCTTCTAACAGGCGGTGTAAGAAATAGGGCATGTGACGTACAAGGATGACGAAACTACAAGGCTAACAGCTCGGTCAAAATAGACAGTTTGCAGTTACAAAATTGAAAAACAACATACTTACAGTGGGGCACTTTGTCATGCCCCAGCGGTTTTAGAATAACATAATTTTGCTCTGACACCACATAATAGTACATTTAGAATTGTTTGTGAAGATTTCATGATTATGTGTTAATCCAATGGCGACGTCAAAAAATGGTGATATCGCATCGGACCCACCTGGCTTATTATGTATGGATGTCATTGTAGCATCCGTAGCTATCAGTACATTTCAGTAACATTTAATTTCTATGTCTATCAAGGCCTGAAGCAATATCTGTTTTACCATCTATGGTAGCCCTAAGAATACACGATTTTGGAAGCCAAAATACACACCTCGATTTTCAAAAAAATGCAGAAATATGTGATTTCCCGTCAAAAACAAAAAAATTTAAAAACTTTTTTTTTCTTTCTTTTGCAATTTTTAATTTCTATTTTGTGGAATGATTGCATCACTTGGATCTAGGTCTAGGTCAAGGGTCTCCAAATCTGTGAAAAAAAAATTGGAAAAAACCCAAAAACAATACAAAAAAAAAAACCCTTTCAATTTTTTTTGGGGGTTGGATATTTTCCCCTTAAATGATATAAAACACATTTTGAGCAAAATATGCATTTTGCGCTGCAAATAATGCAAATTTTGAGTATTTTTAGTAACCTTAACATATGGTCTATGGTGCCCATTTGTGTTTACCGTGTTTGACTATTGCAACTTGTATTGTAATCATACACCATTACCACCTTGGCTTAAAATCGTAGTACATGGAGAAACTTTGTAGTAGCCTGCTTGGCAGCCGAATGAATGAACCATACAAGAAAGAGGCATTAATTGAACCATGATTCATTGCATGATTTTGGCAAGTTGAAAGGCTGGCAAGTAAGTTGTAAAAACAGCAACCAGTCCAATCAATGCTGAAACAGTGGACCAGTTGATAAAAGAGTTCAGCATAATAAGCCCTGCCACAGCATCACACAATCAACCTCTCGTATATACATGTCCCTGTCTGTCATAAAAAAATGTGCTAAATGCCCCTTTAAGAGAACTACTGAGCTATATTTTGTAACACAAACTACGAAGAGGGGGGTTGTTGTGACCCCCCCCCACTTAATTTTTAAATATAAACATCACATACCATTATATTTGGTACTAATGTATAGCTATGGGTCTCTTCTATCCAATGATACCAAAATAAGTACAAACATTCCCCACATAATGTCGCTATGACGTCATAATATGAGGGCGCCCATGCAAATTTGGGAAATTCTGGCTATGTACAAAAGTATAAGCAAAATTGATTTACGGCTAAAAATGTCTTCAAAAATGTGATTTTCACCGAGTTTTCTGCTAAATATAAAAGGAAATGACTATTTTCACCTAACTAACAAGTAAAAAGTCTATAGCTCTTGAAATAATTTCACAAGAGCAAAATGAAAAGCATTGGGGCCTCACCAACCCCCCCCCATGGTCATCTTTGATGGACGGTCCTAGCCCCTGGGTACGGGGGTGAGGTGAAAATGTTACCACCAAAATGAGCACAAAGGATGTTTCTACGATTAGCTAAGGTTGTTTGGGTGTAAACACATGCGTTTTTTTATGACAGATAAAAAATCTTGGGGGGGGGGGTTTCAAACTCCCTTGGGCATTACTAGAAACAATAGAATTTTAACATGTGACGACTACATGTAAGGGCTAAATGGGCTATTCCAGTTCAAATCAATACACCCCCTATGGAAGACATAACCTTAATCTCACACACACGTGGTGTAGATTTCCTATGGAGTCACCCATTCAGGTAACCTCATGGATTTCAACTGAAATAGCCTAATTAATCCTGTTACTATAATGGAAGACAGAGATAAAAAAGACTAGTTTGCGTCTGACGTCATCTATCAATCAAACTCGAGCACGGTTTGTTTACAAGTGTTGTGATGATATGAGTTGCTAAACGCGGTGGTATAACCAGGCACCTTATTGTTAGCTTTGCACCTTCAAACATACAAACCATCTCAAAAGTTAGGTCTTTATAGTAGGAAACTTTGTCAACAATGCCTAGAAAAGTTGCTTTTTGCCTTGTAAAAGTACGTAATCTTAGCCATTTTCTGCTATTCCTTTTCTCCGATCGACACCAGATA
Source organism: Amphiura filiformis (assembly GCF_039555335.1). Lineage (NCBI taxonomy): Eukaryota > Metazoa > Echinodermata > Ophiuroidea > Amphilepidida > Amphiuridae > Amphiura > Amphiura filiformis. The sequence goes on from NC_092633.1 coordinate 4,930,882, forward strand.
AATCGACCTTCCTTTTACACGCTATTAACCAATCAAGGATCATAGGGAATTTGATTGACAGTGACATCAGACGCAAACTAGTCTTTTTATCTCTGTCTTCAATTATAAAACTTACTGGTTGATCAGGAGGAGTACTGGATGCAATACAGAAATCAAATCCTGTTAACTTCCAAGCACCGTTGCTGTTCAATATTATGCTTTCTGGTGAGATGTTTCCATGTATTAAATGCACATCATTGTGTAAAAACTTCAAAGCATCAGTAACCTACAAAAATAAATGCCATTTCATTAAAACAATTTTCATTTCTCCCCCTCCAAAAAATATAATTTAATAAAGTTTAATACCTAAAAACTTTATCTTTCTCTTTGTTTGATTAATAATTCAACTTGGGATCTCAAACTACCTGTTCAAAACTCTTTTGGGCAAGTATGACTGTGTGACACTGGATTGAAGCAAAAAACTATACATTCCTTGCTCTAATGATCGCTGTTTAAATCGAAAGATTTCCACATTAGTGTCACATGCAGACGACAAATTTCAAATTTTTTTAAATTAAAAATGTCATAATTGTACATTGTCATGACCAAATTTGGAATCAGCATGAAAAATGCATTAAAATGAGTACAAACAAGCCTAGTATTGGTTCGGTGGTTCTTGAGATAGCTCATAATATCATGAGTAATATCTCAAAATCTGGACTTTTTATGTTGAAGGTCTTGTCCATGCAATTGACCTAATAAGCTCCCCCCTCCACCCTGTTTTGAAAAATGTAATGCCCCCGGGCATTTAATACAAACAATACTGTATTTTTTTAACAAATTGAAAATATGGAAAAAATAAATACCTGTAATAATCCATACTTAATCTCCACCTCATAGAGTTTATGTTCTCTGATTTCAGCTGGCACTGGAGAGGGCATATTGTCATGGCAACCTAGTACATTGGTTAAACTTGAAAATACTGGCTCTGTAGCAAAGGCTAAACTTTCCCTGGAAAAGAAACAAAATCTTCAAAATCCAGAACTAAGTTTTCATTGTATAATACGGACACTATTTTGGAAATTCCAGAAAAAATATTGGGTTTTTTTTCTTTCATAATTTTGACATCCTGATTTTTTTAATGGTTTTATTCAAACTTAAAAACTGTTGTAAAACAGTGATACAGTAGAGATACATTCCAATTCACATCAGTTTACAAAACACTTTAATACACTAAAGGTCTGTTCATACTACCACCACATTTGCGATGCATTGCTTTGCGATGCCGATATATCAAAAATGTATTTAACTTTATTGCGATATTGCAATGCAGTAGTTTGCAGTACGATGCAGTACGACAACGCACCGCAACGCATCGCAAATGCGGTGGTAGTATGAATGGACCTTATTAGTCTAGATACATATTTTAAATACATCATACATGTATATTCAAGAAATAAATTATGTGCAGAAATCCAACCAACTGACCCTGTTTTCCACAGAAAGGATTGAGACAAACAACAATTGTATTTTTTTACAATGTTTCCATAGCAGATTGTATGACCTCATGATAAACTCGAATTTCGCGGTTCTAGACCTGCACAGTTCTCGACACAAAGCGTCGGCCGCAATGCCTCAACCTTGACACCCATCATTTTAACCGGTGCAATTTCACTTGACCCCAAAATGACCTTAACATTATTTGCCTCACATAGGTGGCCATTCCCACCAAATTTCATGAACCTGCAGCAGTCTATGGCGATTTGGCCCCAGATGACCTTGAATGACCCCAAAATTACCTTGACATTTTTGCCTTGTTTCAGTGGTCATCCCCACAAAATTTCATGATCCTGCGACAATCTATGGCGATTTGACCTCGGATGACCTTGGATGACCCCAAAATGACCTTGACATTTTTTTCTTCCAACAGTAGTCGTTCCCACCAAATTTCATGAACCTGCAACAATATATGGCGATTTGACCCCGGATGAACCCAAATGACCTCACAATGACCTTGTGATTATGCAAATTTTGCGCTGAAAAGCAAATCAGGTCAAGAATCTCTGGCTGTGCTACTATCCGCCAAGTTAACTTGTACAGATATCCAGATAATCTGTGCACAAGGTTATTTTGCTTGATATGCATAAATTATGCAAGTTAGGTACTTAATTACCATATTTTGCGACAAAAACCTGCTAAAATTTGGAGACCACCAATTACCACCCCTCCACCAAATTGCATCACAATACGCCTTACCAGTTCCGAGAAATTGCATTCGCAAGCTCGGACGGCCAGACAGATGGACGGACGGACAACCAGGAAACATAATACCTCCGGTGGAGGCATAAAAAAAATGTAACCCTCATGCAGATTATTCTAGGTGTTGTACAGTGAGCCTCTTACCTAGATTCTTCCAGTGGGTGTTGTACAGCGAGCCACTTACCTAGATTCTTCCAGGCAGGGGGTGTTGTACATTGAGCCTCTTACCTAGATTCTTCCAGGGGGTGTTGTACATTGAGCCTCTTACCTTGATTCTTCCAGGGGGTGTTGTACAGTGAGCCCCTTACCTAGATTCTTTGAGGGGGTGTTGTACAGTGAGCCCCTTACCTAGATTCTTCAAGGGGGTGTTGTACAGTGAGCCTCTTACCTTGATTCTTCCAGGGGTGTTGTACAGTGAGCCCCTTACCTAGATTCTTCAAGGGGGTGTTGTACAGTGAGCCTCTTACCTAGATTCTTCCAGTGGGTGTTGTACAGCGAGCCACTTACCTAGATTCTTCCAGGCAGGGGGTGTTGTACATTGAGCCTCTTACCTAGATTCTTCCAGGGGGTGTTGTACAGTGGGGTGTTGTACAGTGAGCCCCTTACCTAGATTCTTCAAGGGGTGTTGTACAGTGAGCCTCTTACCTAGATTCTTCCAGGGAGTGTTGTACAGTTAGCAGACATGGATGCCTAAGTCTTGTGAGTTGGGTGGGTCCTCTCTTCATTGCTTCCAACACAGCATCACGATCTTTGCGTGGAAATCGATCCAGAAATTTCTTTTCAAACACAAATATTGCTGCTTCCTAAATGGTAAAAAAAAAAGAATTGACATATGACTTCAAAGGGAATCCTTATCACAACATTTTCAAGGTATTCCCTATCAGTGGCGTGCGCAGGTTTTCAAAAGTGGGAAGAACACATATCTGCGGCTGCGGGTCTCGATACCCCAACTGCTAAAAAAAAAAATTCTGACGGAAAAATTTCTTGCCGCCTAAGATTGTGATTGGAGATCAAAATTTGTATCCCACTTTTAACTGAATCATACGAGGGGGTATCCAAAAGTTTTTGACATCACACAGAAGTGAAAGTGCTATACCGATGAAATTTTGTCAGTGTAATCACTGGTCCTTATGTACATTATGGTCCAAAAATGGTCTCATAAGTACGTTTACTTTCTTCACAGGTGTCGCTAGATGGGAAGTAGGCGCGATAAGATCCTCCACTTTCTTGAGTTTTTTCACTGTGGCCGCATCATCCGTAAGTGATGGACGTCCACTTCTTGGCTCATCTGTGAGGGACATGTGGCCAGTTTGGGAATTCCTTTTTCAAAAAGCAATAGTGCCATATGATGGGCAATCATCACCGTAGATTGCTTTAATTTCATCATAGATTTTCTGAGCATCGTAGGCCTAACCCTTCAAATGCAGGAACTTAATCATGATGCGTGCCTCAATTTTCACCATATTGCAGGTTATGCGCCTACTGCCCATCTAGTGCCCCATGTAAAGAAAGTAAACATACTTATGAGACCATTTTTGGACCATAATGTACATAAGGACCAGTGATTACACTGACAAAATTTCATCAATATAGCTCTTTTCCTTCTGGGTGATGTCAAAAACTTTTGGATACCCCATATACCGCAAGGAACATTTGAAGGCCTTCACTATGGTGACTGAGTGATGATCTTCTTAAGGGTGTGAGATCCAGGTGCTTCCATTGAATGGTCTCATTTTTACAGTGAATGCATGTCTTATCACCTTTAGCCAAATATAGATGAGACTTGCGGTGGTTTGTAAGCTCTTGTGTTAAAAATTGAGTTGGCTTGAAATTTCCCTAGACAAGGATCGTACTGCTAATAGTCTCGTTATAATCCGTACATAACTAGAGGAGCTGATCCTGGCTGCGATGGTTAATTGTGGAATGACTAGGGTGTGCGCTTCTTAACCACAAGTCATTGTATTGTTGTTTCATGGATCATGGAATGATATGGGACCAAAGTGGTCAGCGACAATCTGTAAAAGTGTGCTGAGGCTTGCGGATTAATGTTTAGTCGTTGTGGCTGCACAGCACACTATAAATCACTGCGCTTATGTTTTTCTTTTTTACGAACCTGTTTGGTTGTTCTTTTTATTCCATGATATATCTTCCACAGACATGCAGGTCCTCCACTGCCAATATGTTTAGTCACTTCATATTCTCTCATCACTGGGTTGCCCATCACAGCACCTACTGCTGATCCAACAGTGCTCTTCAAACGATTCAGATAATCCATGATTGGTTAACTCTCTCTGCCCGGGTGTCGACTACAGAAGAAAATATTTCAGAATAATGTACATTTTCATGACAATATTTGGAATCAACATGAAAAATGCATTAAAATGAGTACAAACAAGCCTAGTATTATAGTTCAGTGGTTCTTGAGATAGCTCTTGATATTTTGAGAAAATCTCAAAATTTGAGACTTTTCATGTTGGAGGACCTCCACTGCCAATATGTTTAGTCACGTCAAAGGACTTCATATTCCAGGCCTTACCGTCTAGATTTTAAAGGCGAGTGGTCAATCGCTTGCTAGCATGATGCTAGGCGAGTGGTTGAAGCACTCGCTAGTAGTAGAATGTAGTGGTTAAATCACTCTCTAAGTCTGAAAGATTATTCATACCAATATTCTCTCATACATTGAAAGTGCTGAAACTTGAATGTAAATTGGGGATCATGGTGATTCGCAGCAAGCGATATTTAGTGTCTATGGGGAGTGAAAAATCGCTCACTAGAAATTGAGTTTGGACAAGCGGTGGCGAGCGAGAGCGATCGCTCGCCTCAAATGGCAAGGCCTGATATTCTCTCATTGTTGGGTTGCCCATGACAGCACCCATTGCTGATCCAACCGTGCTCTAAAAAACAATTCAGCATATCCATGATCAGGCCCAAAATCCTGCGTACGGGCCTGTCCATGACAGTTCAATGTTATTTCCATTCCAAAAGAGAAATTGATTGCTAAATTTGCTATATTTCCATGTCTAATATAAAACAAGCATGAAGCACTCTATTGAGAACACAGCGCTTTACAATGATAAACATAAACACATCACAAAAAGTAATTAGCCCTTTATTTGGAAGGATAATTCAAAATCTAGGAATCTCACACCCCTCCTCCATAAATGGTACAGTCTGTGCAGTGATAGTGAGTTTTTATTTTAATCTCAGTTTTTAATCCAAGTATTTTACTTTCTACTGTGTTTCCCTTTCATTAAATGCTATAAAAATAGCCATGCAGTATTTTTTTCATCATTTCAGTTTATTCTAAACTTTTTTTTTCAGTTACTGATCAAGTACTGATAAAATTCTTAAATTGCGGACAGGCCTGTACGCAGGATTTTTTTGGGTGCTGATTTTCAGTGTGGACCTATTTTACAAGGGGGCGATTTGTGAAAAGTGGACTTTCTTCCCAATATGTGGACTTTTTTTGACCAAAAAAGCATAAAATGCCTGATTTTGTGATTTTTTGCAATTTTTTTTTTTGGGGGCGGCAGCACCCCTCTCTGCGCGTCTGGGCCTGATTGCAGATGAATACCACAACCAATAAACAGATCAGTTAAGGTTATTAATCATTTTATACTGTTGTGATTTGGTAGTTCACAGCATCTTACTTAATGGTAGTGAGCTTTGGCAAAAACTGCATTGCTCAATTCATAGCGAACGTGTAGAAGAATTAAAATATCACAGATATACTTTTATAGGTGCTGCGGTTCTTGAGTTACGTTGTAAAGAGGGCTGAAACAACAACACTTTTGTAAAACGTATATAACTCATTAACAACAATAAATTAAGCAAGTTTGCAAAGTATACGATTTGTAGAATGAACTTTTGCAAAACATCAAGGTATTAATTTTCAATAATATATTGATCTAGATAATGAAAATCGATTTTTAGGTTGCTTCGACCAACAATACCTCGTCTACCCTTAAGAAAGCCCAAAACTTAAAGATGACAAAAAATTGAAATAGTACCGTAAGTGAGAGGGGGAGAAGAGAAGATGGGAAAGGAACATGAGATTGCAGAGGAGAGTGTGAAAATATTTTCCATGATTTTCAGGGGCACAGCCACTGCCTATGCACCTGATACACTGTGGGCCTGCAACATCATCCATAGCATTACGAGCATGGTGATTTGCAAATCTGCTGTCTTTTTTAAAGTGTCACATTAATATGGACCAGTGTAACATCAAAGTTGAAATTTGAGTTAGGATCTGTTGTAGGCCTATCCTACCTATATAGCATGAGACTATTTTTAATGATTCACCAAAAACATACTGACCAAGACAAGTCAAGTTTTCTTAATAGTCTAGTCTCCACTGCTTTAGCGAATCCGACGAGATGCAATGGTTTCTAGCCTCAAATGTGAAGCTCATCAGTGAGCAAATTTATTTATGGGCTATTTGCAGGGAGGAGATAAGTTTAAAGTGACCGCTTATGGGTTTGAATTTCAACCAGCTTAATCATGAAGTTCCTGTGTCCGAGTGGTTAAAGGAGTATTTCGTGATCCCAGCATCCTCTATTTATGTCATTTTTCATTAGATATCCACGAAAAAAACCTATTCCCAAAATTTCAGTTGCTTCCGATTTTGCGTTCGCGAGTTATGCATGATTATGTGTATTACACTGGTTCATAGACAATGCGTTGTAATTTCGTTCTGGTGCACCAGAACGAAATTCAAATTTCACGATATCTTTGCTAAACGAATTAATCTGCAAGAAATATTTTGTACATTAACATTATGTAGCCAGAGGTTTCCAGTGATATAAAAATCTCAACTTTTTTTGAGAAAAGTGGGGGGATGAGGCTGTGGATCACGAAATGCCCCTTTAAGGCACAGGTCTTGTAAACCTGAGGTCCTGGGTTCGATTCCCAGTCGGGATCACTTTTTCTACTTGTCTCCTTTATTATTTGCGATGGCGAACCTGGTGAAAAATTGTGTTTGCCACTGGTTTTTTTCCGTGTTCATTTATTTATTTATTTATTTATTTCATTCTTATTTAACCTGGGTTAACCTTTCAATGCACTTGTATTGTTCTCCCAAGGTGCCCAGGTGAAATTTGTGGCTAGATTTCTCGAGCAAGTTTTTTATATGTTGTAAGGCGCAGACATGAGGAATCAGATGGTTAAGGTTAATGAACCCCAATGGAAACAAGCTTAAAAAAAACAGAAATATATAGTCATCAAAGAGGCCGACATGGGCTCTGCTGTCGTCATACAAGACAGAGATCAGTAGGCCTACATTGAAGAATGCAATAGACAACTCAACAATGCTACAAACAACTTGAATACGACCCTACTGACTTTGACAAAACCACTTGTAAAGCTCTTGACAAGGCCCAAGACCCTCACTACTAGTACTAGAACTGCAGAACTAAGGACTTCTTGAAGGCCAGGCTATATCCTATTTGTATAGGCGTCATTGACGGACTGACAAGTTAACAGAGTCCTTACTCTACCCAGATATGAAGCTCTGAAGCCAAGAGGTGAGCGCGCTAGTGTATAGACCAAAAGAGGACTTCCCCGACAGGTCTATAACACTAACGCACTTATACCTCCGTGACAATGCTCCCCATCCTCGTAAGGCTCGTCCTCACGCCTTACTTCCTGGACTCGCTGCCAGCCGTTACATGAACGCCTAACCCATTCCGATGGATGGATCCGCCTGGTGTTAAGAAACACTAGGGACCACCGCTGCCACAATTTCTGTCACAAATGCTCACGGAAGTACATGTATCCTGCGCCATCTCGAACCACTTCCGGTCTAGTGCCGTACTATTACGCTGCCTTTCGTATTCGCAGAGGAGGACAATTTCGACCTCCTCGTTTGTTTACAAACAGAGAGGTAGACAAAGGGCCTGTCAAAACTGTTCCGCTTGTCCAAATACTCAAGTATCAAAAGGATGGTCCACAATAGAGTGATTCATGCAACATGAATAGGGGATTAAAAAACTGTGAAGTAGGACCATGTGCTTCTTTTGTCCAATTTGGCATCAAGTCATTCATTCATTCATTCATATTTATTTGGCAAAAAGCGACATAAAATTGTACAATGAAACATACAAAATATAAACACATTGAAAAGCTGCACACCAAAAAGACACCGAATTGCCAGGATGACCCATAAAGTCTAGCTTCCTGTGTAGACTTAATTCCAATGGGGTCCCACAAAAGAACAAAAAAGATGCCTGGGAGCGTCAAGAAACATAAGATAAAACAAAGGCGGGACCTAAAGGAGTAAGCTACACAAATTCAGCAGACTCATGGGTCATAGCAACTCTAGCCAGGTATTTTTTCATAGCATGTTTATAAGTACATTTGTCCAGAATGGATTTGATATGCTAAGGTAGGTTATTCCAATCAAGAGTTGCATGGTAGAAAAAGATTTTTGGTATTTGAACCAACTCTTGGGACATGGAAATTCCAAGAGCTTGACCTAGTGGCATGAGAATGAATATCAGAAATTTTGGTAAAAAACTGGGTAAGATAAGAAGGGCCCTGTGAATGGAAAATATTGTACATGTGGTTGAGTCTCAGCTGCCTAGCCCTGTTTTGGATATCCAGAAGTTTAACTAAGTCAAATTCAACCTGACCAACATGATCTCTGGGAGCTAGGTTCAAAATAAAACGAATCATCTTGTTTTGAATAACAAGATTTCGAATGGAAACAGTTCAGACCCAGAACACGATCATGTCAGAAATTAATATTTTGTTCTGGGTCCGATTATTCGGACTACTTCCGGTCCTGCCTGGACTTGAAGTTTGAACCCCCGACCCTTGGATTAAAAGGTGAGCGCGCTGGTGTATAGACCAAAAGAGGACTTCCTTCAATCTTCAATCTTCAAAGGTGAATCCTTTTGCAGCTTTAAAAGCTATACTAGGATGGTGCAGAAGTGACGTCAACAGGCAAAGTGCAGAAAAGTGTAGGTGAAGAAAAATAACACCATACCAAACGAAAAACTTAGGGTGCGGGATAAAAACATACTTGCTGTGGTGGTTTACAGGAGTCTTGAGCCAACAGGTACCTTCATCCCCCTCACAGCTGGTAGGGCGGCTTCCTTGAAAGTGGCTAAAGATGGTGCTAACACTGTCGCTGATGGTAGTTGGTTCCACAATCTTACGGCTCTAGGATAGTATGCATATTTGTAGCAGTCTATGGTGGCTTCTGGTATGGAATATTTCAATTGATGGTCGTGTCTACCTATGTATGTTGCTGGTAGGATAATGTGCGGCAGTTGTATGTTGACCAGGCCATGTTGGATCTTATAGAACATGGTCAGCTGTGATGCCAGGCGCCTGGTATGAAGTTGGTCCCAGCCCAAGGTGTTGATCAAGCTTGACACAGATGTAGTTCTTCTGAAGTCTCTGAAGACAAACCGTGCTGCAGCTCGCTGAACTTGCTCGATGCGATTAACTACAGTGATGGTATACGGGTTCCAGGCTTCAGCGGCGTAGTCAAGCTGAGGGCGCATAAGCGCCTGGTAGGCTCTGGCTTTGACGCCTTGATTACAGGGAGATAAGGTGCGGCGAGCAAACCCAAGGTGCGACTTCGCTTTCTTGGTGATTTTACTGCAGTGGTCGCTCCATTGGAGATCATGCGAGATGGTAACGCCGAGATACTCGTGCTGGTCTGCTCTCACAAGTGGCTGTCCAAGGATGTTATATTGGAAGTTGCTTGGTTGGCGTTTCTTGGTGATGGAGAGAATGGCACACTTGCTGATGTTAAACTGCATAAGCCAGGTGGACGACCAGTCAGCGAGGACTTGAGATCTCTCTGCAGGATGCGATGGTCTTCTTCGCTCTTAATCTCCCGATACACAATACTGTCATCTGCAAACAGGCGCATACTTGACTGGATCTTCTCTTGGATATCATTAATGTTAGCCAGGCTCACATCACACACTGTAGGTGGCGCTATTCGTCCATAGGGAAGTGGAATGTGCCTGTACTGTCCAAAAATGGCTTTACTGTGGGGCTCAATGGAAAAAATTACTAAAAATTAATTTTGACAACCAAAACCTAAGTGATGTTGACTTATGTTGGTACTAGCATAATAATGGATTCATAAGCTATCACATAGTGTAATCTATGTTCCACCAAGTGGACACTCGTTAAAGCGCAAAAGCAATTTGTGTGTAAATCAAGACCATCCAAAACAGCTCTCTTACAGTAAAGAATAGGAGGTCATCTGGGGTCACATACAGTAGTGTACATTGTACATGTGCCTGCTGTCACAATCTCATACACAAAATTTTGGGCAATTTGGTGACACTATTTTTGTCTGTAACTTCAAAAGTATATGCACTAGAAACATGATTGACCCCTTATTGTTTAGGTAATTTGATTCTCTTTCAAATGAAAGAACTTTCAGCTAAAAATATTGAACTTCAAAATTTTATGAGCATACCTATTAATGTACAACAGGAAGAGGGCTGGTCCAAGTACCGATCCTTGGGGCACACCTGATGTAACATTGCCCCAGCTGGAGTGAGAACCGTTTACTGACACAGCTTGTACTCTGTTGTGCAGAAAGGAGCTGACCCATTCCAAAGTCGGACCTCAGATTCCGTAGAAGTTTAGTCTGGCGTATAAACGAAAATGTGTAACTTTATCAAACGCCTTGCTAAAGTCTAGCAACACTACGCCAGCTTGGCAGCGATTTTGGAGAGTGTAAGACCAGTCATGGCAAGATGTAATTAGTTGTGTTACCGTTAACAGCCTCTCCCTAAACCCGTGTTGAGAGTCAAGCAAGATGTTATTTGCGTTGAGATGCTTGGAAACATGGCTGAGTACAATGTGTTCCATTATCCCCGGCCCCGTCAGGTCTATAACACTAACACGCTTATTATAACCGTAATAGTGTCACAGAGGTATAATAATAATACCTCTGTGACATTATTACGGTCCTTACCGAGTTTGTGACTATGAGAGTATGACTGGCAGTAGTGCACTGTCTAGTCTAGTGCCAGCACTGGTAGTAACTTGAAGCTGAATGAAGTGAAGCAAAAATTACAGATCAATAGGGACCAACACTAAATCGCCTACATGAAATGCATATTTAGAGTACAGAACGTCATATGAGTGTGGGTTAACTCCATTCTTGACATACACATGCAAACGTTGAACAGCTGTATGTAAGCTTACAGAAATTTCAATAAATGACCTGCCCACATCATCCATCCACCTGTTTATTTTGGTGTAGTCTTTTCAAACAGTCGTACAAGAAAATGCAACTATCGAAATTCGCATACCCTTTGAAAATTCAAGTTTATGAAGAAAACGAAGTGGATTCAACATTTCAAATAAATTAAGTTTTTATTTTCCATAAAAAATAAATCAAATTAAAAGAATTATGAACAAATAAAATAAAATAAAATTTAAGCGACTGGTATTTTTAGATTTGATTATATGAGTGCGGTGTAAAACTTGTTTTACACAGCGCACGACAACTCACATTGACGGAATCAGGGAAATTTTTTGGAAGACGAAATAAGGAAACTGGTATGTTTTGAAAAAGTAAACTATGTAAAAATGCTACAGAATTGGCTTTATTGCAGATAAAACATGCATATTTCGCTGGTGGTAAATCTTTAGATATCACTGGCTATTCTGAATGTAAAACAATTCCTATTCAGATTCTGATTAAGCGTCATATTGTGTTTTTGATTTTGCAGAATTTAGACGTCAACGACGACGCCCATTGGCGAAAATTTACATAAGCTTACGTGCCAGTAAGCACACGTTGCATAAAACAAGAAAAGTTTCAAAGACAAGGTTGCATCATGGATTCCATATTTGGAAATCGACCGATCAAATTATCAGCTTTGGGTGATTTTTCACAACTGTAAGTACTTTGTTTTGGCAATCCTGACTTTTCATTGTAGGCTAAATCATTCATGAAATATTTAAATTAATTATCGTCTACGATCATACATCATTTTACTTGTTGGGTATGCACTAATATTTGCGTTGAGCGGACTACGTCAGCGCACACGCTTACAGAGCAAACACATCTTTTGAGAATTGACCAGTTAATCACGGTCTGAGCCTGAGGTCGCACAATCGTGTTATATTCCACGAAAATATTTTTATTGGGATGTTGGCGATCCTGACTTTTAGACCACCCGAGCTATAAGGAACAAATTGCAAATTTATCATATTAAACTTTTGCAACAAGGTTAAACATGTTTTCAACTGTACAAACATACCTTTTATTCCATCGAACAAGCTTTATTTTGTTCCAAAATTCACATTTTTATAGCTATTGTGACGTAAAAGAGCTGGTTAGTAACAAAACCGGTGATGCCAGCTCCGAAGTGAAATCGTGTAGCACAAGCGCTTGATGTACGCTCGTTTTGACGGCAATTTACGCTAGCGTATGATGCATTTTCGAGCGCGTTTGACATCGTTTGACATCTGCATTTATTCAAGATGGCGAATTTCTCGAAAAACGTAATGTATTTTACCCAGTAATTTCCCTCATTACGACAAAACCCTGTCCTCTTTCACAATATTTCAGCTTCTTGGATATCATCGGAAACATAGATTAATAATATTAGGTAGGTCACTGAATTTTTAAAGATTTTTTAGATGCTTTTTACAATCAATGAAAAAATTAATGTTTTAAGTTTCTTTTCAAAAATTGGTTTTAGCTTGTTAAAAAATGGGTAAAAAATAGTTTTTAGCTTGTTGGATATTTTCGCTTAATAGTTTAAAGCTTGACTCCTTAGATGAAACTTTTAGTTTAAGCTTGTTAGCATATTAAACCTTGATGAAATAGTAATATTTGAGCCCTATATAGCACGGGTGGTCTAAAAGTCAGGATCGCCGGGATGTTTAATTTAACTAGTAATAAGCTATCACCACAGAATTAGAGAAGGAGAACCGGAACTCCCTATACCGCCACGTACAATCGCGCCGTCAGCTATGGGGAGAAAATTGGGGTATTCGGTCCTTGCCGACGGTGCGCGGAGACGAACGAAAACAATTCTGCGCCTCATCTGAAGCGTCTTGGTACTCGCGTGCAGGTCGCATCAAGTGCGTCTCTCAAATGCGCCCATCATCCATATCGCGATTGCATGACAACGAATGCCTCGAGCGCATTCCGAGGTAAACCGAATACCCCCAATTTTTGCTCCATGCCTGTATCAAGATGGCGGTCGAGTCCTGGTTCTCTGGTTTTAATTCTGTGGCTATCACACTATTGTGCCAGGTTTGACTCTCTGCAAATAAAAATGTGCGATAAGTTGTTTTCACTACAACCTGACCAACACCACTCCACTGGTTGCCAGAGTCAAGATTCATCAACTCAAATTTCTCGGCCATATACTGCGTCTTGAAGATGGCGAGCCTGTGAAAGAATATGCGCTTTTTGTGATGAAAGATTCTGAAAGAGATCTTCGAGGTCATGGTCTAAGGATTCAAAAACAGCATGCCCGCCTGAACATAAAGAAATACAGCTTCACACACAGAGTGGTGGACCAGTGGAATTCACTTCCTAAGTCAGCTGTAGAGGCACCCTCAGTCAACTGCTTCAAGAATGAAATAGACAAGTTCTTCGAAGCTAAGTACAACAAGTTTGTCTATTGTAAGTGGCTAAATATCCCATGCAGTGGAGTTTGAATGAACTAAGGTGGGCATTATAAGCATTTTGGTTTAATTGAGAGCCCGAGAAGACAGGTGAATACAGGTGAATATTCCACCACATGGGAAGAGGAAACCGGGACAGCCGCGCACACTGTACTTACAGTATGTCCAGCACCTCCTGGGAGATACTGAAGGGATGCTGCAGCCAAACAAAATTGTTTCGCTTGCCCAAGATCGCATTAGTTGGAGAAAGCTTGTAGTCGCCTGCTCCGCAGCCGACTGATGATGATGATGATGATGATGCATGAATGGGTGTGACGTGGCCCCAACCAAGAGAATACTGTTTCAGTTAGCTTTTTGGCAAAATAGTACACTTATTCAAACAGCATCAACTGAAGTGACAATTTTCTAAAGTTTCCAGAATGCTAAAATCTGACAATCTTGTTTTTGACTTGGGTTGGGATAAACCTGTACTTTTGTAAAGCATTTTTGTTAAACATAGTGGAATGGTTTGTTTGTCACCGACCTTGTACCGTACTATTAAAGTTGCTGTTCTACTTAGATTTACATAGTGTTGTTTATTCGAGAACTCCAGCTTCAAATTTGCACACGATAGTTACGCATTCGATGCTAGAGTGCGTTGTTGTTTTTTTGGGGGGGGGGGCGTACAGCGGTGCAATTTTTTGCACCAGAGGTTATTTATTCTGTTAATGTTGAAATTTGGATGAAAGTTATTTTGATGAGTCAACTGTATGATCTTTGGAGCAAGATTAGCCTAATTTGCACAGTCTAAAATTTTGCTGAAGTGTAATTTTAGCAAGATTTTTGATGCGATCGCCTGTTGTGATTGGTTGTGTTTACTTCTGAACTTCCAGTGCTTTACAGGGTGTCATGCTTCAGTGAATCCGACTAGATTTTGAATGCAATGGTCTCTAGCCTAGAAAGAATGTGAAGCTATCGGTGAGCAAATTCTTGGCTAGACTTCTCGAGCAAAGTGTTGTTATTGTGTGCTTTATTTTATTTGTGTCAAAACTTCATAAAATTTTTGAAAACAAAAGCAAGGTATACTTTATGAATGTGTTTTCATGAGATATACTGGGTTAAGGGCGTACTACACCCCTAGCCAATTTTGTGCCAATTTTTGCATTTTTCTCAAAAATTATAGCGCATTGGTGACAAGTAAGATATGTATATGGTCATTTTCACGGTAAAGGGTGTAACTTTAGATTTTTAACATTTTGATCCGTAGTGTTCTAATAAAGCCACAGAATTCCATGATTTTTGGCCACATAAGTCATCTAGTTAGCAGCTACCTTGGGTAGCATAATCATCTTTGGGAGTTACTGCGTTCAGTTTTAGCAGGCTTAAATGTACTTAATATTGCCATTTTGAAAAACTATAAAAAACAGTAACATTTTTGTAAAACCCTGTGTTTTTTTCAGCTAGTTCATGGATAATTATTCTTATCCTGAAAGTATGGACATATTTTCAGTAAACACTGCCACATTAGATTTAATTGTGAACAGCCCTGTATTTTTGAGAACCGGACTTCGATATTTGTCGTTTCGGAGGCTTCATTTTCCGTTAACAATTGTTAACAAACTTTGTGGGTATAGCTTTGGTTCATAATTCTTGGTTATTTCTTCACTTCTACTTGATTCATAACAGTTGATATCTTAACTTGAAATGGGTAACAAAAATTAGTCGATTTGCAAGCTTTTAAAATTTTTATAAAATCTTGACTTCAAAGAGCCGATTTTCCGTTAACTTTTTTGAAGCCTCCGAAACAAACTGTTCAGCAAGCTTGGGCAAATATAAATAAAAGAGCTCATCCAAGCTATTTATCAAAATGTAGCCACGTAGATCCTCAAGTGACTTGTTTTTAAAGCGTGAGATATATATCACCGCTTGAAAATGGGACCCAATACAAACTTTCCGTTAACAATTGAAGCCTCCGAAACAAATGAAGCCTCCGAAACAACAATAAGATTAATTATCATCTATGCATATCTAACTTGGTGTTTCATACTGATATCTGCATTGTAATTGTTACTTGATATGTGCAGAATGCCATAAATTAAAAAAAAATTTGATATTATGGTTAATGTTTGAAAAATATACTGATACCCAAAAGCCTGTTTCGGAGGCTTAACATGAAAACACCATACTAAACAAATGGGTGAAAAGTTAACATGCTATAAATCTACAATATCTGCCGCATAGAATCATTGATTCAATACACACAAGAAAATAACAGCTTAGATGATCCCAACAGTGTTGTTTTCAAAAAAACCACTTCTGCAGTGTTTAGCCATTGTTAACATGAAGCCTCCGAAACAAAAAAAATGACTTGCTGTGATAATTCAATTTTTGTCACAACTGAAATTCAATACTTAGAAGCAAAGCATGAAAATTGGTAATTGCGATATTTTTTACCTATTTTTTCATGTCAACTTGCAGTAGTTAGCCAAATATTTTACTTTTATGATCACCTGTGTTGTTAACTGAAGCCTCCGAAACACAAATCGCT
This sequence comes from Amphiura filiformis, assembly GCF_039555335.1. NCBI lineage: Eukaryota > Metazoa > Echinodermata > Ophiuroidea > Amphilepidida > Amphiuridae > Amphiura > Amphiura filiformis. The sequence continues at coordinate 4,947,272 of NC_092633.1, forward strand.
TGAATTGCCAATTCTAAAAAATAACTCCAATTTCTGTGAAACTTGGCTGGGAGGTTCCTTTTATCAAGTAGTATTTGTACATGAAGTTAGACATTCAAATTATTTTAGGAACCCAATTAAAACTTAAAAAATATGTTGAAGGTTGGGAAATTTCCATTGTAAATGACACTTTATGTTAAAAATTTTCAAAACTGCAATTACAAACATAGCAAAACATGGTATAAAATGTAACTTATATCTGTTGACTTACTTTGGAATGGGATTTCACATGTATTCCAGCTTTCATGTCATAATTTTCTCAGCTTATGTAAAAATACATTTTTTCTTAGATTTTAACCAAAATGTAATGGAAATGTCAAATTTTTTATTAGAAATCAAAAGGTTTAAGCCTTGAAACATTATTTTACTGGAATTTAAGTTGCTCCTATGCATGATTTCAGTAAACAGAAACATATTTAAGTGGTTTGAAATTTTGACCCAAAAAAATCAAAAGTTACACCCTTTACTGTGAAAATGACCATATACTATAGGGGCAAAGACTACAACTACTGCACTGAAAATTCAGCAACTCAAGGCTAGTAATTATTGATTTATTGATCAAATATTGATTTTCCCTCATTTTTTGACTGTAACTCCACAACTGTTGTCTGTGTTGAAATACAATTTCAGTGCAGTAGTTGTAGTCCTTGCCCCTATGATATACATATCTTATTTGTTACCAATGTGCTATAATTTTTGAGAAAAATGCAAAAATAGGCAAAAAAATGGGCAGGGGTGTAGTACCCCCTTAATGAACTGGAATTTACACAAATCGATTAAAAAAACCCTGCAATTAGCGTTGGTGAAAAAGCCGAATAATGAAATCTTGAAAATAATGAATAATGAAATAGTTGCCTCATTATGCGTTGGAAAAAAAATGGGATGCTAAACTCAGATTCAAGTTTCAAGGGCCTTAGTTCGCATACGGTACGTACATGGAATCCTACAGGTGAAATGGGTCACTGAGGTTGAGCTTTAAAAAAAGATGTTTGATTGTCTGATATATGTCTCTTTATTCCCGTTACCGGTATCTATCTTTTATTTACAGAAACAAAGGTACACAGCAGCACTTAAAGAATGTCTATAGTTGCCTTGCCATTGCCATGTTTGCCGCAGCTGCTGGAAGCTATGCACATCTCTTCACATTTCTTCAGGTAAGATTGGGCTATTCATTCATTCATTCATTCATGGTTTATTAAAAGACACGGTAGCAGCTAAAAGCTGAATTGCTGTGAAATTTACAATCATTAAAAAACAACAAAAAGCATGACATAGATTTAAATATCAGAAAATATCACTTAGACGGGTACTACACCCCTCGATAAACCTAAGGCCCACTCTCGCATCCCTCCCAAAACCAACAACACAGTGGCAACAAGAGTCATGCACATCACAGGGGCAAGGAATCCAACCACCACACCGGAATCCCAGTGACCCAAGACAAGCGGTCCGTTATTCATGATAAGAAATAAGGTACCGATAGGATGAACCCCGCTTCCCATCATATACACTGAACCGCCCGTCCCGAGCCACCGTAACCCCAGTGCAGCAATTGGACCCCGCCCCAACAACATACACAACCCCGCCACCAGTGTGCTACTACTTTCTGAGACAAATGCAAAAATAGTCACAAATCAACCACAGGGGTGCAGTACCCCCTTAAAGTACACAAAATAAACCAAGGGGCGAAACCTCATCCTGTAACCAGAACCCACAGAAATAGAGGTCCGCAGCTAAAAGTGCGGTCAACTGGACCCGGGAAAATGGTGGAAAGGAGGTGGTTTCACCCCAAGGATAAACTTATTCAAATAGTAATGACCAATAAATATGATATTGCATGTGAAGAAATACATTATTCAAAATAAATAACAGTAAAAAGAAGGAGTCGTGTTGGGGCGAGTCATCATGATCCCAGAGGGGTGAGAGAGAAAGAGATGGAAAAAAGCACCAAACCCCTAATGAGGGCATGACCACTCGCTCCAAAGCAACTACACCAATAAAACATATCAAAGCATACAAGAAGATCAAAAGTTTAAATACTATTGCACGCATGGAATATATATAAAAGATGTAACACAGGCATTGTAAACAAAAGCGACACATGGTTAAATTGTTGAAATGCACATCAGGTATGAAAACATCACTATAAAAAAGGTTGGTACATATTGCAGTTAAGAGTTCAGCAGTCTGGTTAGGTAAGGTATTGCACTATCATAATATTGTTTGGTTTTCCAAGTTTGGGTTGTAAGTTTGTGAGCTCCACGCAAGTTTCTGCCATGGGCAGAACGCCTATCAGTAGGTAACCAGTCACGGAAGGTTGGGTCTTCAAGTAATTTTTGGCAAAGTCAAGACATATTTGATGCCTTCTTGTAGCCATCGAATCTAGGGAGCATACTTGGAGTGCATCATGATAAGATATGTATTGTTGACGCAACATGATTCTCAGTGCCCGCTTCTGGACTCTTTCTAAAGCAGCGGATTGAACATTTGTGAGACAGCTATGCCACACAGGGACCGAGTACTCTAGCAGTGGTCTGATGAAGCCAACGTAAATGGTGATCAGATCTTGCAGGGGCAAGTTAAACCGCTTAAGAGTAGTTAACATGAACAATCTACCTGCAGCACGCTTTATGACACTGTTGATATGAATGTCCCACTTTAAGTCACTGCTGATCTGAACACCCAATACCTTGACAACATCAACCTCTGCTAATTGCTGATTGCATAATAATAGCGGAGAAGGTGTGACTGGTGATTTAGAAAAACCAACCATCATCGACATGCACTTGGTTGCATTGAGTGACATATTATTGCTCTCAGACCATTGGTCAAAGTTATTAAGTTGCTCTTGGAGATGACTTCGCTGGTTCAGCCTACATTTCTCCACTAGTGTGATATCATCTACATATTTCAGTGCAGAAATTTGCTGAACATTGGAGATGGCAGCATCATTGTTTAACACTAAGAATGAACCTGGGCCAACCAAGGTACCTTGTGGAACACCCCCTTTCAGGGTTCTCCAACTAGAAGTGATAGACTGGTAACGCACACACTGAGACCTATTGCTAAGAAAATCGCACAACCATGGAATGATTTCAGGCCTGGTACCCATATCAAGGAGCTTGGGGATGATGATGTTGTGATCAACCCGATCAAATGCTTTACTAAAATCAGTTACCACTACTATTCCATTTAAAATCCACACTACCCCTGTGGAAGATATTGGAAATATCTTCCATAGGGGGAGTATGTTTTTAAATGTAATTGTTCAGGGTTAGTCATTTTGAAAACTATACTCCCTATGTAATATGGTTTTAACTATATCTTCCACAACTGGAGTGAGTATTGCAAATGGAAGCTACCCAATTTTCTATTCTTTTTGAAACTCATACTCCCACTGTGGGAGACTCTAGCTAAATCTTCCACAGGGGTAGTATGGATTTAAAATGGAATAGCCCATTCGGTGATTACCAAAGAGTTTATTGATCAGAGTTGCTTGATTTAAATCACACTAACTGATTTAAATCAACTTTTTCATTTTTTACCATTTTTGATAAATGTAAGTTAATATTTTTCTTAAATTGAATTGACTACTTTACTTCATTCCTAATGGTTATCTACAACTTTTGGATATATTTGAAATACCTTGTACATTTGAAATTTATTGCTAAAAATTCATCTTCAAAGGTGCAGAATTTAACAGGTCTCCCAAAAAAGTTTCAAATGCGAAAATTTCATGTAAAAACATGTTTTGTAAATACCTGATAGGATTGCGCATATTTCTAGCATTCCACTGGTCTCTTTTGAATTTATCATAGAGTATAGCAGTTCTTGGAATTAAAAAAAAATAACAAAAAGTTTGACAATGAATCCGCTTTAAATCAAATTAAACCCAGTAATATTGATTGTTTAATGTATGTGTTGCATCTATTAAAGTTGGGTAACCTGATTGGCAATCTCATCCCCCCACTTTACCTCAGCAAAATGCTGACTTTGGTATCAGATGAAAGCTCATATTTTTCTCATAAACATACTGAAATTTGGCATTCTAAATCGGTATATTTCCGAAGAAATCATCAAAAAACTGTCGAGTTAGTCAGTTTTTTGATGATATCTTCGGAAATACACTTTTGAGTTGGAACTTCTAATTTCAATATGTTTATGAGAAAAATAGGGCCTTTCACTTGAAATCAATATATTACATGATCATGATGATTATCATCAATAAAAACACTGTAAAAAAAAGTAAAGGAGACGATCCTGTATAAACAGTGATTGGAGTGCCCATCTCTCATTCATTGGCGATTGGGCCAGACTCCTCCATGTAATGTTGCTATAGGGGGGTCGCTACACCTCCTCTACCTTCCCAGCATTTAAGAATGCCGGTACCCATTTAAACACCTGGGTGGAGAGGAGTAATCGAGATAAAGTGCCTTACTCAAAGGCACAACACGATGGCGTCGCCGGGGCTCGAACCCGCAACCTTCCGATTATGAGTCAGTGCCCGTTCCGCTAGGCCACCGTGCTCTCGTGCAAAAAACACTGTAGACTACCAATATCACGCTGTATAAATGGTGGTAATTCCATTAGGAATTAGTCACATTTATAAAAAACATTTACATACATGTTCTTTATGCATGAGTGCTTGAAAAGGATGACATTTTATGTTATGCGTACGTTTTAAAGAATTTGATTTTCCAAATATATCAGGTCACCTTCCTTTAAAAGATAATGGTAGCTGTGCATCAGTTTCCTGATTTTTTGATAGTAAAATTTCTTATAACATTTCTTTTAGTTTAATAAATTAATATTGCACTTGCACTTTAAACCTTATAAAAAGTTGTGGGATGTGCAACAAAAATGTATGTTAAGAAAAAGTCTTTCAACTCTGTTCAAACACAACCCGGGAAACACAAGTCTACATGTGATATTTACTGTATTTAATGCACATTGCACCCGTTTATAATCCAACATTGAAGTATGGCTAATTTGAATAACCATGTTTTTCTCCAATCCAATATTTTTGCCTGTTGACTGTGGTAGGCTGGTCTAATGAGTGTGTTTGCCACCTTGGGTCTTCTCATTTGGCTTGGCTTGACACCAAACAATGGACAGAACCAAGGAAAGCGCCTTGGATTACTTACGGATTTGCCTTTTCTCAGGTAAATTATGATAATGTAAGCTCCGGAGGAAAACGTGATCGCGGTATTCATGGCCGCAATTGCGTTTTTAGGTGCAATTACGTTTTCAACAAAAAAAATTTGATAAAAAAAAAATGTTGAGTTTTTCCGGGAAATCATGATTTTTCGCGCTTTTTGGAAAACTGTGGTGCGATTTTTGGCTTCCCAAATTGTGTTTTTCTCCGGTGCTTATGATAATGTTAACTGCAGCACAAAGCAGTATGTGTCTGCCTTGTAATATAATTTTCATCATTGAAGGATACATTGTCGTTCTACTAGGGTACCGGCTACTGCAATAATTAGAATTAGAGACTAACATTTCGTGTTGAGATAATGTGCTTTAGCTAATAGTAGTTTCAAAATGTTAATGTACTGGTACATTATTTTCCATGAATAATCTGGTTATGGATCTTGGTGTCCCCCAGTGTCATCATTTCTAGGCACACACATGCACCTTCCCTGTACATGTAATATTCACTGGCAACCATGGATAGATTTTACACGTTCTACCGAGGACTGACATTTACATTGAAACCTTGAGCTTTTGTGTATAAATCTTGCGTCTGTTTTCATCTGCAACTGTGGACCTTTGTATGAAGTTAAGGTGGTACTACACCCCTTGATAAATTTGTGACTATTTTTGCATTTTTCTCAAAAACTAATAAAACACTGGTAACAAAAGTTATGTATATTATAGGGGCAAGGAATCCAGTTACAACACTGGAATTTCAGTGACTCAAGACAAATATTTACTGATTTATTGATCAAATATTGGTTTTCCCTCATTTTTGACTGTAACTCCACAACTGTTGTCTGTGCTGAAATAAAATTTCCAGTGCAGTAGTTGTAGTCCTTGCCCCTATAATATACATATGAGAAAAATGCAAAAATAGGCACAAAATTGGCCAGGGGTGTAGTATCACCTTAAGCTCAGAAACCGTGGATACACACACACAGTGGATAATCCATAGTTACAAAAGCAATTCCAGAGGGCGCTACTGCTACACCCCTTTTGAAAAGAATATAGCCTTTATTATAAGGACCCCCATTCGAGGTATAATTTCAGGTTCATGGTGTGGCAATTAATTGTAAGATTTATAAGCCTCGCATATACATTGTACACACCCCTCAGTCCCTCACACACACACCCCCACACCACCACCACCCCCCCCCCCACCCCCACACAGGAAATTATGTGAAAAGGTGAAGGTGAAAATCTTTGTATTCAACTAATGTATGCATATATACTATTGTAAATGTTTTTCATTTTATATTTGTTAATAGGAATGAACCTTGGGCCACTGATGATTCAGGTCACCAGAATTGATCCTACGTAAGTGCCGTTTTAAGGGGACCGTGTACTCTCAGAAATGCATTAATTAAAAGTGTCAAATTATTGACTAAAAATGATTGTACTCTAATTACTCTACGAAAAAAGGAATAACTATCAACACCACTAATCCTTCCCATTATCCCATTATATATCGGAAAATATGGCAAAATATGCTTAAAATCCCAGCTTTTAAATATGTTAGCAGGATATTTCTGCGGTTCAGTCTTTACTCTCTGTTGAATTTTGGTGTGCTAAAAGGAATGAAAGGATTTGTATATGATTATGTGTATGTGCGGTATCACCGGTATGTGATATTTTGTTTTTGAACAAACAGTTTAACTCAATCTCAGCCTGGCAATACAAAGAATTGTTGCCTTTCTCTGTCTTTCTATTCTAGCATTGTGCCCACAGCTTTCATGGCAACTACCGTCATCTTTGTTTGCTTTAGTTTGGTTGCATTATACTCACAACGCAGGTCATACCTCTTTCTTCTTGGTAAGTAACAAAAATACACTCCCCCCCCCCCAAAAAAAACACCCGCAAAGTGAAGTATGTCGGCCGCTCATTTTGAATGAGATTTTTGGTAGGAAGTGTGCCAATTTGCCATAATAATATGAGCCTTTGTGGGTAGACCTGTGTTGTCGTCATTTGACGTCACACCAATCGCAGTTTAAAATGTGTACTTAAGGATGTTACCATTCCTAGATTTATATTTGAAAGATAAGTCATAGAAAACATTGATGAAAAAGTACAGTAGTTTGGGACCAAAAACCTGAGACTCAGTACACCGGTCGATCTTACCGTTTCCGATGTTGATTAAGGTTATATGAGATCAAATATTGCTTTCCCTACTGGAAAAATATATTGTGACTTTACACGTAAGAAAACATCTGTACCTATCATGCTGAATAAAGAAATCAAGAAAAAATGTGTGAAAATGTGTTTTTTTGTCTATTTTGTAATGCTGTCAATGACCCGTATGTGACTTTGTTTACTCGTCCTCCACAACAGTCGCTAAGTAAAATTGATTGACAGGCAATTCTGTCACGTGGACAATTATTTCGATTGTCTAAAACACAGACGCTTAAAAGGATCACGATTTTGTTAGCAGTCAAGCCGATTGCAAAATTCTACGCCCGCTGCACTCGCATTTCACAAGCTCTATTTAGGCCACATGCATGACGCATCGGCGTGGCCATGTTGAGCTCGATTCCAATCATGCCAATACTGTCCCAAACCAAACTGGCCCTACCTATACATTCATTTTTATCTTGATTTATTTATTTGCTTATTCGGTTGTTTTTTATTATTATTTATTTATTTATTTATTTATTTATTTATTTATTTATTTATTTATTTATTTATTTATTTATTTATTTTTTTTTTTTATTTGTTTGTTTGTTTGTTTGTTTGTTTGTTTGTTTATTTCTTTGTTTATTTTTTTATTTATTTATTTATTTATTTATTTTTTGGTTATTTTTCTGTACTTACATATCATAATACTTTCCGTGTGTTTTTCTTTTTACTTTTGAATTTTATATTACTTGAGAGAGATGTCTAGTTGTCTATGGTTTAACATGTGTAATATTTATGCCCAAACACTCGCTTTGTACTTTCCCGTAGGTGGCCTGAAAAGCTAAATTTTGATTTTTAATCTTTTATTTTAGTCAGAGTTACATAATGCCCGAAATCAACTAGGCCAATGTGCGAGTGTCAAGCACATTTGCCACAGGGTTTCATTCAAATTCGAGTAACTTCCCATTTTACCCCAGATGACCTTTGAGAGAGGACCTCTGGTTTGCACAATTTCACATTTATTTCCAGGAAGTGTTTGCCCAATCACAGCTATTTTCTTTAATAATTAAAATGTTGCAAATGTTCTGAATCAAGTGACCTTTGAACTTGTTTTCCTTGACACTCTTGACCCTTCAGATAAGAAGTATTTCAACAAACCATAGCAGTAGTTTCAGGGTGACTGAAAATTTGATTATCTCAGTATTATAATAATCTGTCGGGGTGTGTTGCTTGGCGCGCTTAACAGGAAAATTTGCATCTATTGTGTTTACATACTGTTTTCCTAAGCCGCCTTAGAGCGTTTTATTTATGCCAAACATCGCTTTCTCCCCCATCTCGGCTTGCCAAAAATTCCCCCTTTTGGCTCGGCCGAAATTTCTTTCCTCCCCAATTTTACCCTCACCCAGGGCTCATAATTTATATTGCACACCCTGACCATGTTAGGTTTGTGAATTGGGTTACCAAATATTTGTCATGTGCAAAGGGCAGGATTTGTTGGCAAGCGGAGAGGGCGGGGACTGGGGAAAGGATTTTTATGGGCCCGGGTTATGGACATGCCGGGGAAGCAGTATTTTGTCAGGCCATTTTCACTAGGGACCGTTCACAAACACTTGTTAGGGAGCCTGATGCAAAATGGGAGGCCTTAAAAGTTTTGACCCTCGAGGCCCTCCTACTAAGGGGGGCCCTGAAAAAATTGACCACAAATTTTTCCGGGAAAATTGAGTTTATATGCTTTTCTGACGGGTTGACCCATAATTTTCATGTCAAAAAAGAAAAGGGGTGGGCCCTGAAATTTTTGAGACCTGAAAAGGGGGGGGCAAACAATTTTCGTGATAATTTTTTTTTTTGCATCAGGCCCCCACTAACAAGTGTTTGTGAACGGTAGGCCTATTATTTGAGGACTTTTTGTAATTCTATAATTTTCATTTATTCATTTTTATTATTTTGTTTTATTTATTTCATATATCCTAGGCCTAGGGCCTATATTTAGGAGAGAGGGAGAGAGAGAGTGAAAGAGAGAGATGAGAGAGAGAGAGTGGCAGGAGAAAGAAGTGGAGGAAGAAAACGGCACAGAAATTGGACACAGTTGTTTGTCATATAGCAGGGCAAATTGGAATTGGGCGAACTGGTTCTTGGCCATGCGGACATGAGCAGGCGGTGGTGGAAGCGATATCGCAATTTTGACGCGTCCGCCATTGGATTAACACATAATCATGAAATCTTCACAAACAATTCTAAATTTGTTATGTGGTGTCAAAGCAAAATTATCTTACTCTAAAACCGTTGTGGTACGACAATTTACCACACTACACGTATGTTATTTTTTCAATAAATGCTAACCGTGTATTTTGAATGGGGCTGTCAGCCTTGTATTTTCGCCAGCCTCGAACGTCACGTGTCGCGTGACCTATGCCGCCTGATGAGCGCGATACGTCATTGGATGCGAGCTGTCTGTATCATACGATACAACATGTGTGTGGTGTGCTGGCTTGAATTCTCGAGGAAATAATATAAAATGGTCCGTATTTCTACATTTTTGATGAAAAAGTAAGTATTTAATTTTTGATTAGAATGGCACGCTAATCATTAATAACCATGTCAATTGTGCTGTTAACAGATTGAAAGATAAAGCTAAAACAATTCATTTTGTTCATGTGTATTTCTGTCATGGCCCATAACTCGAGATATTGAAATCCGTGAAAATGACAGCATCAATGTGACAAAACGCACAGATATTTCATTTTTGGCGAATCCTAGTAAAATTAGCATACCACGTGTTGTTTAAGAAGGTATCATAGAAATAATGTGGCTGAGAATTCTGGCGATTATATCATACACAAAAACGATATTATTGATGCAAAATGACAATAAAGTGGTACCAGATTTCACTCAAAATTTTGTCAATGCATAAGCTTATAAAATAAAATCCACACAAGCTGTGTTTTCAATTGATAGCAACATTATTATGTTGACCTGTTTGTAGTCTGCAGCCAAATCGAGAGAGAAATCGGGACTTGTATAAATAAATTATGGCCTCTGTCACAAAAATCTTCATGCTCATTATACGTGAACAAAATTGAAACACTTTCAAAGTACATTTGTGCATGAGCTAGATTAATAAATAATAATTAATAATAATGCTTAGAATGTTAGCTTCGAGATGACCTATGATTTTTAGGCCTACGATGTTTACTTTCTGCAAAAAAAAAAATGGTTTAGGTGGCTACGTAACAGCCAATTTGAACCTGGAACCATCCAAATTCAGCGTAACCTTAAGATACTTCTTGCATCGATCCCGAGATGCGGAAAAACCAATAGTCATTTTGTCCCACATAAATGAATAAATAACAAAAAACCCGATCCCCGGTGGACTCACCCAAAAGGTGACGTCACACCATATGATCGTCCCTTATCCTCCTTGGTCTCCGACTGACACAGACGTGCCTATCGATTGTTCATAGCACTGTGTATCAATTTCTCGACCAAAGCGAGATATACGGTTGTAGTTTCACACCTTAGGTAAACCCAAACCGGTATTGTTCGGCTGAGGATAGTTTTGACGGCATTTTCTGGCGAAAAAGTGACAAAAAAGCGATCCAAAACTTAGCTACATATCGTGCCTCCGTTTGTATACGGGACACACGAGCAATTCAAAATGGCCGCGTTGACGCCATTCATTTTGTTTCCCACGTAAAACAACCATTGCAGCCTGTAAGTTACAATAGATGTTTGTACATACACATTGTATTTCATGTACGGTAGGTTATTGTTGCTATGTTAGGGTGATTACTCTATCGTTATGTCTTCATTACCGTCCAATAAAGACGAGTTAATCAGATATTCATACGGTGGGGATTGGTAGGGACCCGTCTGACATTTTAGTAATAAAGTTAGCCAGTCCTTACTTTACCACTAACGTTAGCGACCAGCCTCCGTGCTCAGGTTTGCTTACTGGGCTTGAGTCGCGTGTGGGGGGGGGGTAGTGCCCCCCCTCCCTTTTCTCCTCGCTTCGCCTCGGCCCTGTCGGGCTTGCCCTTCCCTGGTGACGGAGCGGGACCCACACCCGCTCTGTTTCACCCACAGGGAGTGCTCACGATCTTCTAGATGTCTTTCTTTTGCTTAGGACTCTCCGAGTTCCAGCTTGACGATTGGGATAGGCTCCGTCATCGCCATAAGGCGAAGAAGAAATCTACCAAGGGCACTGGTAAGGTCGACACGGTGGATTCTGCTGTGACAGCCCCTATGGGTCATGGCAGGTCTGCTTAAGGGGCTCCGGTCCCCGGACAAGCAGGCGGTTCCTTCGAGGACTGCTAAGCGCGTCCAAAGGCTCAGCAGCCAGCGAAAGCACTGACTATACGTCGGAGCAAAGTAGCAGGCAGCAGAGCGGTAACCACCAGCGAAAACCCTAGCGGGTTTTGCAGCAGGAGGATACCAGTCGATCGGTAGATTCTGCTGTGACAGCCCCTATGGGTCATGGCAGGTCTGCTTAAGGGGCTCCGGTCCCCGGACAAGCAGGCGGTTCCTTCGAGGACTGCTAAGCGCGTCAAAGGCTCAGCAGCCAGCGAAAGCACTGACTATACGTCCGGAGCAAAGTAGCAGGCAGCAGAGCGGTAACCACCAGCGAAAACCCTAGCGGGTTTTGTAGCAGGAGGATACCAGTCCTCTAGCGAAAATCCTCACGGGTTTTTAGCAGGAGGACACCCGTCTGTTGCAGGCATATCTACGGGCTCAAACAGCCACAGTAGTAGCCAGCGACGGGCAGCATGCAAGGGCACCCCGGGCTTGCCTGGGTTGAACCCTAGCATGCATGGGTTCAGCAGAGACGATACCGCGGGTAACGCTGTGGGTGTAGTCTTAGCAGAACCAACTGGGGTTGTCACACGGCAGCGTTCCATGGCGGGACCGCCGAGTGATACCCTGGGCCCTAGAATAGCTGCTGGCTGTCCACAGGGACTGGCTGGCGATTATTCAGGGGTTGGGCTCGCAGTCTCTCACGGGACAGCGACCCAGGTGCATTCGGTGGCAGCTACAAAGACGAGCTACGGCTTGACTTCAGTGGTAGCCGCTATGCACCCGCCCATAGCTGCCGTGAGTGGTCCGCCACACACAGCGACCTTGGGCGAAGCTCTAGAGGGTACAGTAAGTAGCTTGAACAGCCTAGCTGATCAACAACCCACTTATGTCCTCGAGAGCCAGCGGAGCGTGGGTGATCCATTACCGTCAATGGGTCAATTACCCTCTCTTGATCGATCACTGTCAAATCAACAGGGCATAGCTCCATTGATTGGCGCTGCCTATTCAGGTGGCGAGGTGATTGATCGGGGTATGCACGCTCAGCTACCCGTGGTACTAGGCAAGCTCCCTCTAGCCAAGGGACAGCCGGTATAGCGGGTACCCATACACACGGCTTGATCCCCTTGCGGGGAACGCAGTGAGGCATGGGTACAGTGGTACACAGCCGGAGCCCTCACGGGCACCTACGCTGGAACCACGCATACAGCGGTACACAACCGGAACCCTCACGGGTACCCATGCTAGTACCGGCGCCGGTACCACGCCAGCACACAGCTTGATCCCCAAACAGGGAACGCGGTGTGGCGAGGGTACAGCGGTCCACAGTTGGGAACCCTCACGGTACCCACGCTGATACCGCACCGGTACCGCAGCACCGCTTTAGTCGCCACAGTCTCTGTGGCAACAAGGGGGAGGCGGTGCTGGTACTGCAGTACCATGGGGTTACCCTGGTGGCGGATCCTTTCAGGGTCAACTGCCGGCTGGGTATGCCCCGTGGTACCCGCCGCAGGGTGTTTCTTCCACGGCCTAGCACCGTGGCAAGTGTCGCCTAGCGATGGCCACGCAGTACCAACATCAGCTGTTGACCAGGCCAGCCGGCATGGGGCTAACCCAGATCTTGATCAGGGTAGGCCCGTGCTGCTAGCGCTTAGGACGACGGCTGCGAGAGCATGCGGACCCAGTGGTGCCATGGCGGATACCTCAGGGTCTTGCGGAGTACTCCTCTTCTGCTGGCAGGTAGTCGGCGAGCCACACAGTGGTTATGCCTTCTTACCCGCTTTCAGATGCCCGTCCTCAGTTACCGTCATCATCGGAGCATGATACGGATACTGTGGGCGAGGGAAAGGAGTCGGAAGCTGAGTCCGGTAGTGACATCACTACAATCTCCTTCCCCGCTGCCCCGCGAGGGGAGCAACAGCACTGATCTTCCTCCGGACACCCCTAAGGGGGAGTCCATGGAGGAGGACCAGGGATCCTTTCAGTAGGATGCTCAGCTGCTGCTTCCTCACAGGGGACGCCTGCACTCTCATTCCCGGCAAACCTCACGGGTAGATATCGTGGGCTGTCGAGCTCAGTAGAGCTATGGCGCCGCGTGCTTGCACGCCTTCCTCTGCGATGTAACGCAGGGGAGGACCACGGACCTACCTGAGGGGATCCGAGAGGGACCCAGATGTCGTCAAGCGTATCACGCTCAGACAACATCTGAGCTCTTCCGAGAGGTGAGCCTATTAGCGGTGCTAACAGCTAGCCTCAACGAGAGCTCCATGGGCCTAGCCCATAGGGTGTCCACTCAGCGCCGGGGGGGGCCTGCCACTCCAATCGCTCAACGCGATGGAAAGGCAGGGTCCTTTTTCTCTTTGGATGCTTCTGCGCTACGGTGGAGGACCGTGCAAAGAAGCTACCAACGGGAGCACTCTGAAGAGGTCGGAAACTGCCCTTACCATGGGTAGGAGCTCCGACTTCAGCAGGCCGTGCACCACCAACAGTACCCGAGCCCACTACCTCTGCAGCACCCATTTCTGGGAGGCGCAAGGGTAGCACAGGAACAGCTGGCAAGCCCGAAGAAGAGCAAGCGCTCTTCCAAGGGAAGCTAGGCAGAGCATTCCTGGGGGGCTCAGCGGTTTTTCCACAGGGGATCTCCCAGTGGATGACCGCTTATGGCTTTCACCCAGAGGTGGGAAACCATCTCTTTGGCGCCTGGGTATGGTCAGTGGTGAGTGGGGGTTACAGACTGGCAACCCAGTCTCCCCACATTCGCCTGCACATTTCAGAGGTCCACAGTAGTGCCGTCAGACGGCCCCCAGCGTCGGGCACTACTGACAGGGATCACACAGCTTCTCACGAAGCGGGCGATTGTCCCGGTCTACCCCCGTTCTACGGGTGATCTTGGAGCCAAAAGACCGGCGACGGGAGCCCCATCCGGAACCGCAGGCTGTTGAACACGTTCTTCAGGCCCAAGAGGTTCAGAATGGGGACTCTCGCCTCGGTGCTAGCCTGCCCCATCAGGGGCATGGGAACAGCATCGCTAGATCTCTCGGACGCCTATCTGCATATGCCAATCGCCTCTCAAGATCGGAGGCATCTGCGCTTCTAGGTACAGGATCAAAATTACCAGTTTTGATACCGGCCATCCGGCCTGTCCATCTCTCCCAGGGTGTTTAACACTCTTGGGTCGTGTTCTCACTACAGACATGGGGTCTCGTACCTAGGTCCGAGTCCACATACAAGTGGACTCAGTCCACATTGATTTCGCGTTCTCACTAACACCAAAATGCTGATGTAGGATCGACTCCACTTATAATATCAAGCGCTTCAATGCATGACCATGACGTCACAAATTCTGTTCCAATGCATGTTTTGAGCCGAACTCACAGCACAAATCAAACTTTACTATAGACTATCAATTTGGAAAGATCATGTTTTATTTCCAGGCCCTCTGATATATTCCTTCAATCTATGGATATGTTATTTTGTGATATATGCATGTATTTGGAAAGATCTGAAATAAACACATCTAAAAACTGTCATTTTATATAGGCCTACACGTGTAAAATTAGAGAAATACATCGGGTTGTTATTTCTGATTTTGGTCAAGCACACCGATTCACACGCAACACAACCTCTAAATCACCATCAAAAATACTAATTTTGATTGGTAATTTTAACTCAGTCTAGCAAAATGTACACCTCAAAAACGAAAATTACACCTGAATATTCTTTTGTATTATACTGTAAAGCCCAATGTCGTTTTGTTTAATTCTGAAACTGGATAAAATCTGTATCTTGCCGCGATGCCGTTGTTTTCACACTGCACGAGAAGCATGCTGCTCATCAAACTACGGCAAGCATCTCGAACGAACGAACGTCCGTGTATGTCCACTTTCCCCTCGACTTTTTTCCGCATACAAAATAAATATTGTAAATTCATGAAATAAAGCATGCATGTATAAATTTGTTCTATAATACCAGCTACGATTTTTCAAGTTAAAAATGCATGTTTACATTTTATCATGGAAAATTATATAATGTAGACATGCAGGGCATGTATATTGTATAGGCCTAATAGTACAACGACGGCCATCAAGGTTGTGTATACAACATTTCCGGTATAAGTGGATCGAGTCCACTTGTAGACGCGTTCTCACTATGCTGTTTGATACCACGTCCTAGGTGCGAGACTACCTCAATGAGGTGGTCTCGATGCTACATCCTGGATGTAGGATCGAAACCACTTATTTCGCGTTCTCACTATGCTTGGAAGTGGACTCGATGTAGGATCGAGTCCACGTCCTGGTATCAAACAGGCATAGTGAGAACGCGCCCTTGGTCAGAGCGGTGGCAGCGTACCTGAAGCACAGGGGTGTCAACATCAGTTGCTACCTTGACGTTTGGCTCATATACGGACGCACTCCACTGAAGACTACGGGTCTCATGGGGTTGATAGTCCGTAGGGTGCGGGACCCTGGATTTTTTTTTGATTAGCTCAAAAAAGTCCAGCGTGGGCCCGACGCAGACACCACTATTTGTAGGGGCCCAGATCACCCTCACGGAGGGGTTCATGGTGCTCTCACCCGAGCGGGTGACGAACATGGTGCGGTGTGCCTGACTCTTGGCCGAGTCTCGGGCAAAACCCGCTGTGGCATGGATGAAGGTGGTAGGCCTAATGGCCAGTATGGTAGACCTCGTACTGTACTGCCGTTTCTACGTTAGGCTTACCCAACTACACCTTCTAGCCTGCTTGCAGGCCCAGTCGTCACCCAATATCCCTCGCGGTTCCGTTGTCGGAGATCGCGGGAGAGGAACTCTGGTGGTGGACCCATCAGCCCAATTTGACCCAGGGTGTCAGGTTTCCTGCACCCCCGGTATGTCACGTAGTGACGACCATAGCGTCAAAAGCGGGGCTGGGGGTCCACATCCACGGAGACTCCGCCTCGGGCCTATGGGGCCATAGAGACAGAGTTTCACATCAACCTCCTCGCTTACGAGGAGGTGATCGTGGAATCACATACCGTTGTCCTGACGGATAACACAACCGTGGTAGCCTACCCCAACAGACAAGGGGACTCCGGGCCACCACGATTGAGCCTGCATGCACGACACCTGATAGGGTGGTGCAAGTTCAGGCAGATTACGATGAGAGCGATACACATCGCGGGCGTCACCAGCATCCTCGCGCACAATCTGTCACGAGGAAGGGTGTCGGGACCAGCAGAATGGTCCCTTGCTCAGAGTCGCTCAGACGATCTTCAAGGGGATGTACCACCCTCGAAAGATCTGTTCGCATCTCATCGCAATCATCCACTGCCGGTGTACTGCTCAAGGGTCGCGGACCCCAAGCATTCACCGTGGGCGCTCTGTCCATAGACTGGGGAGGGATGACAGCTTATGCAGTCCCTCCGATCTCACTACTCATGAGGGTGGTGGCCAAGATCGGGTGGGAAGACTGCATTGTCATTCTGCTAGCGGCAAGGCCGCTGGCACTCCCAGGTACCAGATCTACTCCGGATGCCCGGAGCGGAGGTACCAGTCTATCACTAGAGCACCTGCAGTTAGCTGCATGGCCCTTACCAGGGAACACGCAGCGGAGGGATACTTTTCATCAGAAGCTGTTTTTCTCATCGCCGGGCTAGGCGGAAGTCTACCCTCCGTGCGTATAGCCAGAGTCTGGCTCCATACTACGCTTGGTGCAATGAGACAAATAGCTCTCCCGCTAGAGCCTCTGTGCTGCTAGTTCCGGAGTTTCTGACAGAAAAGTTCCAAGCAAGACTTCAGTGGGCCACTGGGGCCAGCTATAAGTCAGCTGTCCTCTCCATTCACCGAGGTTTCGAGACGGGTCGACTATCATAGCCGATGGTTACCTTATTAGTCTACGCCTCGACGGTATGTTCAACGAGTGTCTACCAAAAAGGAAAGTGATCCTCCTAAGGGATACCAACACAGTCTTAGATTACTTTAAGGGTCACCCTTTTGACCTTCCGTCCAAAAGCGGCGCTTAAATACGTAACTCTCAAGATGGCTTTCCGGTTTGGCGTTGGCTTCGGACGGCGGTGCTGAGTTGCACACGGTCTCGAGGTTAGCTTCCGTGTTCACAAACACTGGAGCGACACTGTTTCGGCGCTCTGTTCTCGTGACTACTGAACGGGCGCGGTGCATACCGACATTCGTCCCTCTCCAATCCCCAGGGTTGGGCAAGGTTCGGCTGAAGCCAAAGATAGGCTGGGGTGTCCGATAAGGCGCTGCAGCACTATTTCTTCCGAACACAAGCCTTGCGAGGACTCACGACCGCATTCATCACCCTTACAGAGCCTTTCGGTCCAGCCGCTGTCGCAATGGCTGGTCCAGGTGTTGGTGGGGTCCGGGGATCGCGAAGGTTTCGCGTCCCACGACCCACTCGACACGAGCTATCTCATCATCTTGGGTATACCGTTCGGTTGTCCCTTGAGGAGATCTAGCAGGCGATGTCCCGGAAGCCACCTTCGCCCTTCTCTACGATACTTCCGTTTCGTTAGTAATCAGAGACGGGCGGGAGGTTTACCGGGACATTGTTCGGCGATCATAATACGGTGGTGTCTGGGGTACCAGGTTTTCAGACTATACAGAATACTCAGCATGGTAAGAACCAGTGTCGCTATTCTTAACCACCAAACTTATTAAGTAAGGAGGTTTATGTCTGTGATCGCGTGGTCTTTTTTGTTTCCCGACCGTTGGGGAAAATATTTTCTGACCTCGCGAAAACCATCGTTACCGCTCCCGATCCCTGATCAGATGCTGACCAATCTTGTACCTCCATCCGTCGGTTACTTGCTAGATCGATCTTTCAGATGTTGATGCAAGAAGTATCTTAATCAACATCGGAAGCGGTAAGATCGACCGGTGTACTGAGTCTAGTCCCAAACAGAAATGTTTGGTAGACTCATAACCGTCGCGATCTTACCTTTCCGATGTTGATTATCCCGACCCCGCCACCCCCTACAAGTTTGGTCCGGTAGGGGATCCCAAGTCGGATAAGGGATTTATCATATGGTGTGACGTCACCTTTTGGGTGAGTCCACCGGGGATCGGGGTTTTTGTTATTTATTCATTTATGTGGGACAAAATGACTATTGGTTTTTCCGCATCTCGGGATCGATGCAAGAAGTATCTTAATCAACATCGGAAAGGTAAGATCGCACCGGTTATGAGTCTACCAAACATTTCTGTTTGGGACTAATTTTCATGTGTATGTCTTCTCAGAATTGATATATCGACGTCCCAATTTGGAGAATATCAGTGTGAGCAGCCTCGGACTAAGGTCGTGCGACCTACATGATCAAACCTTGACCTTGCCTAACGACGACCGTATTCGAAAACCATGATTGGTCAATTCTCAAAAGCTGTGTTTGCGCTGCAAGTGTGTGGGTGTTCTTTGCATAGTACACTCAACGCAAATCTGCGTACCAAAGTTGGCTCTCATGATCAAGAATTAGATACTTTGCCTATAGTACACATTGTGTTGTTTGTTTGATTACAGGCCCAATATTGTCTGGATTGTCTACCTTGCTGATGCTGTCACTCCTCAACCTTTTCATGAGATCTCAGATGCTTTTCCAGGTACGGTATGCATACAGATTCATCACATCACTGCAGGCTCTCTGGCTCTTTATAGGCAATCAGTCCTGCATTCAAACACATATACACACAGCTCACACATCCAACATGCCCGGGGCGCCAAATTGACCAATTCAGCATCGATTCTGCGCCCCTCCAAGCGATGAAAGTCAAAATTGTTGTGTGCGTATTTCAGCACAAAATCAATTGAAAGAATATTTTAAGACCGATATTCAACTTCTAGTAACAGTTCATTAGTGTAGGGGTGAGTTGACATGTGTTGGGGTGTGTTTACATTTGATACGCCTCTGTTGATCTGAGATCAAAACTGCCAGGCAAACACAATAGTTTACATGGAAGAAATTGATTTTTTTTCATTAACTTTAGTTTCAAAGCAAATACTACTAAAAATGTTATCAAACTTGTTTACAAATGCATCAAGCTATATACATAATATCACACAAAACTTTAAATGTTTTTAAAAGTTGGGTTTTGAAGAGATTTATGTGGTCTGCCATCGACACTCCTGCGTTATTTTGCCTGGCATGAAACAACAGAGGGCGGTCTGAATGTAAACATGTGACATCATAGGTCAACTCATCTATAGGTTTTATTTGTCCAAAATTGTTTCAAGCATTGGGGGGGGGGGGCATTATGTATCCTTAGCCCCTAGCTATGGCACCACCATCGTCTAAGATATTCTCGGGTGGGGGGTAGGGGCGCCAATTTTGTTTCTTGCCCCAGACACTACCAACCCTAGTTATACCACTGTATGCATTACCTTGATCAGGACTGTGTAGTCCTTATCGTTCACAGCACCTGCCCCATGACTCAAATGCAACAATGGAGAGAGCTGCTAATTTTTATTCTTTTTTAAATATATTTGCCTCCACCATGAATTGAACCAGAGTCAGTGACCTTCACCACTGGGCCATGCTGCTCTCACTTTGTAAAATATTGTTTTCTTGTGACTTTGTAGATCGAGTTATATTTGGGACTGTTCATCTTCTGTGGTTTTGTTTTGGTGGATACCCAGTTGATTGTAGAGAAATGCAACAATGGCGATAAGGATTATATTTGGTAAGTTTAGTAGTTGTGTGATTCATATTTTGGTGGGCCATATGTATGCCACTTAGGGCTAAACTTCAGAAATGTAGAAAAGCTGAATTGTTACCTTGATTGCAATATGTAATCTCTAATAAGTAAAGTCTTGCATACTGTGTTCATATCTTAGAAACCCACTGAATCCAGCATGCAAAGTTAAGATTTATAGTGATACATTTCCTTTACATACCAGTTTTCTATTACATGTGATTCAATCAAATGTTCATAACATGCTCAATCTGAGGTTATTGATGGACGTGTTGATACTACGCTTTATTCCGTACAGTACGCATATTGTCATAGAGGGCTGTACCAAAGTAGCCTGGGTTCAGAACAGTAGCCTCAGATCGTGGGCACTGCACTTTTCTGAGCCATGTCATGTTTGAGGTCTTAGTTTCCTTTTCTTGACTTTTTGTTTACCATTATATTTTCAATGCAGGCACTGTGTTGACCTATTCCTGGATTTCATTAACATTTTCCGACGCCTGATGATCATCCTTGGCCAGAAAGAGGTAAGAATAATTAGATTTTACAGAAAAGAAATTTGAGTGTTTTTAGAACTGAATTTTACAATTGTGGTTCAGACTCTGAAGCAAATCTCAATTTGCTTATTGGGGCCTGGAAAGAAAGGACAAACACAGGCATCAAGGCTATCATGGGGTTAAGACTGCTTTGGAAGTAAGAGTTTTGGGGCACCCAGGCCATGAAGGACAAGGGATGGCCTTGTGACTAACTACCATAATTTTAAGGCTGGTGCTTTTGGGAAGCTTAATACACACATGTATTTTAAGGGTACCAAGGCAAGGTAATAACACTTCTAATGGATTATTCCAGTTGAAATATGCACACCCCCTATGGAAGACATGACCTTAAACTCACACACTGGGAGTCTAAATTTCAAATGGGAGTCATCCATTCAGTTAACCCCATTTGAAATACACACTCCCTAGGTGTGAGATTAAGGTATAGGGGGTGTATGGATTACAAATGGAATAGCCTAAAAAATTGTGGACAATAGAGGCCCTGCATGCTTTTATCGATTGGCTCCAAACAAAAGATTTGAACCGGTGTCCTTCAGTGTAATCATGGCGCAGTGCAGTCCATTCAATCAAATGTTGTCATCACTATCGTAGTGCATTTGTTATGTGTTTGAAACGAACTGTCGTAGTAGATTGCAATCATGCTTTTGTTGAATGCATTTGAGAAGTCCGTCATATTTACAGTATGATACGTCATATGCACAACCTGTTGAAGTAAGAAATTTGACATGCAACTCACAAAAACTGTTTTCTCTTGATTCTTTCTGTAGGAGAAACGTCGCAAGTAGATGAAGAACACCTGCAAGACAGGAGTGGCTGTGAAAAGGACTACAAACCATGGTTTAAAACAAACTAAATTAATGTATATTTCATCTAATTCTATTGTTACCCAGGAATTCTTCATGCTACAACTCAATTATTGCAATCTATGCATTCTAGCATGAAGTAAGACCACCTTGGCTTTTTTCCCCTCCTTTTTTTTTAAATTGTAAAGCATTGTTTTACTTAAAATGATGCTGTATAAAATCTATTTTCAAAATCTAGGTGGAGCCACTCCTTTGAAATTTGCTTAAGTCATCAGTGCCACGGTAGAGGCCATGATAAATGTCCTTTCTTTTCTATTTTGTTAAATGTATCCCTAAATTGCCCTTTGTATGCATATTTTTGGAAATTCTAATTAAGTAAAGGACTATCTGTATTAAAGTATTATCTATGTTTAAAGTGAATAAGAAGTATTTGTTGAATTGTCATTTGTCCTAAACAGAAAAAAGTTGTTTTGATGCACTATTGCACTTCCCATATGTTATACATTTACCTGTACAAGAGCTTAACCCCTTGAGCACTACCTGCCGATCTAACATTGCCTCTGATTGGTCAATTACATGATATCTTCACTTTAATCACCAATCAGAATGGAGCTTTGCAAATAATTCACCCCAATTTTTTTGCATGGTGAAATTATTCTAACAATGTTGCTGATTGGGCCAATTGATAATGAAAAATTTTTGGCTAATCGGCAGGTAGTTCTCATGGGGTTAATGCAGTTAGATGCAATGCTCTTGGAGCTTGTTATAAAACAATATTACATGACTTAAATTCACTAAGGGCCCAGCAGTTAGCCCAAAACTCTTGGTCTTCGCTACAATTTCCACTGACATCTCCGAAAACAAAGTCTGAGCCATGAGCACTGAGCAGTAAAAGAAAAATTGCACACACACAAAAAAAATGTTATAAAATTCTCATTTGCTACCTTTCCTCAGGTGATGATAAGACTTAAATAATGTCTGGCACATAGGTGCTAATTTTGAGCACATTTGAAGGTGTAAAATTCTGACTGGAATGATCGCTGTTTAATTTTGTTAATCATTATGATCATGCAATTGTCAAACTGTAGATTCGTTACCAGACTGCATGTGGCTCAATCACGAACATTGAGTATCGGGAACGGGAGACACCTGTGTGGTTTGTAAAAATAATGCGTCAGTGCCCAGTTTTTTCTTATAGTACCCCGTTCATAGTCTTTGTTTGAGGATAGGAAAGAGAAGGCCATGAAATTTGAGGCTAATCTATGTTACACAGAGATTTCAGTATTCTAGGTTGTGGGTTCTGTCAAGGTATTTCTTGGGTTTATGCTCTTAGGTATATTTTGTACTTATTAGGGAAGGGTACTGAAGTTATGCTATACTCAAACCTACAGTTTTATTACTGCTATGTACCCTGTTTAATCAAATGGAGCTACTTGCATATTTACATCAATTGTATCTTTGCTGAAGTGGCAGTGCCACAAGACAAAATAATAACAGTTACCTTTTTGTGCTGCGGTATTATGCAATGCCGTGTTCAAAGTTGCTGGCGAGAACAAAATGGAGAAAATCAAAAACAATAGTTTTTCAGTTCAAAGTTCATTGCATTGTATTATCACTTATTATAAAAACAGTGAAAATGGGCATTTTGCTATGAGCGTAACCCAGTTGTTTATTCTATTTGAAACCCATTCTCCCTCTGTGAAAGACTTTATCTAAATCTCCCACAGAGGGAGTGTGGATTTCAGGACCACTTATTGCATTGTTGCCAGTCTTCAGGAAATTTCCAGATTTCAGGAAATTTTACTCTGATGATCCTGTACAAATGTATAGGCAAAGCACATTTTTCAAGAAATTTTTTGCCAGTTCAGGATTTTTTGACAACACTGACTGGCATATCTCTGTTATTGTTGTCACTGCATGTGTATGTATTGACCAGCTATCACCAGGTCGTTTAAAATCCGAACATTTTTGACTTCAACTGTCTTGTGCTTTTTCATCTTGCCTAGTTTTTAGGGTCTATGTGTATTTATAAAAATGTTTAATCATCCTAATCATAATGTTTATAATCAATAGGTCATTTTTTCTCACTTATTGTTGTAGTGGCATGTTACAAAATTCACATTAACACATAAGAATTGTAAAATATTGAAAGTGATTTAAATGTTAAATATGTTTGAAATGCATAAATTGATTGCGTCAAACTTGTGCAGCTGTCTGTCATTCAGAATTATAAAAGCAAGCTTCTAGACCTATTTAATAGTCAATGTTTCAGAATTACTTTACGATATTTGTTCAAAAAAATTATCCAAGAATAGTAAAAAATTTAAATAATCCATGGTCAAGTCAATTCATGGAAGTTATTATGAATATGAAGTAACAGGAAAATATCAATTTGAGCAGCGATAAAAGCTATGAATTAAATTATTTTGAATGGTATTCACAAGTTGAAGCAATTTGCATCGTTTTTCTTCAATAAATTATTACACAGAAGAAAGAGACATGGGCAAATTATGTAGTAAATAGTAATGAAATTATTTTGCATATTACATTTTTGTGAAATCTTTATTGAAGGTTTAACTGCTTCAGATGCAGCGAGCACTGCTTTCCAAGCAGGCCCTATTTTAGTCATACAATAAAATTTCATTAAAACTATTAAAAATTGGTATGGAGACTGGTTGAGAATCCAAGACAAATGTATTTATTGATAATTTATTTATTTTTTAAATTAACACCAAACCACCAAAACAATACAAATAGAAAGATACCAGTTTTACGCAACAGGGAAGCGATATTAGCAATGGTATATTAATATGTCGGTACTTCCTTGTTTTTTTACTACACTCAGAAGTGAAAGTACCAGTAATACTACACCATAGATGATATTTATTGAATTAATAATGTTTTCAGCTTGGTATACAGGCATATTGAGCTATTCCTGTGTAAACCATACACACCCTATGGAAGACATGAACTTCCATCTTCTATCTGAATCAGTGACTCCATTTGAAATCTACACTCCCTGTGTGGAAGATTAAGAATGTGTCTTCCATAGGAGCTGTATGGATTTCAACTGGAATAGCTTATTGTTATCAGTGGTTTTGTATTGTATTCTCAACTGTGTTGTGGTTGTATTAACATTGAAGGTGCATGATTAATAAATGCAAGAGTTCTGCGCTTTCAAACCAATGAAATTGTACTGTGTATTTCTTGTCAATGGTGTATACTAACCATTCCTTTAACTGGCGCCTTCCTACTATTGATAAGATGAACATGAATATTATAGATTATTATATACCTCATCTAAAGATTCCCGTAATCTGATTGGTTAAAAGCGCGGGCATAGTTTTGACTGTGTCCGCAAAAGTAACTATTGCCCGGGCATAGTTCTGCGTGTGCCTTGTTCCCTGCGTAAAATGATATTACACACACGTTTTAACGTAAACATAATTATAATTAAAATTATTATAAACTAGCGGGAGACCCGCGCTTCGCGCGGGTCCCCGCTAGTTGAGTAAACGGGAGCAGTTAGTACACGGGAGTGGTTAGTAAACATGGTAAACGGTGATGATGATAATCATGGTGTCTTGGTGTAGATTATTCATCCAGTAGGCCTAATAGTAATGACCATGTTAGCTTGATAATCATATGTTAGCTCCTGTCATATTAAAGAAGCTAAATAACTTTAAATGAATATCCAGACCTGTGATAATGTTGTTACTCACTCAATCCCTCAGATTTCTTTTGAAACAGCTCGTGACAAAATGGTTGATTTTAACTTTATCCCAACAAACATATTACATTAATGTTAGAAGAGGTTGCTAGAAAACGTTTCAATTTCGGGTTATAATGGTATAAAACATGTAAGCAACATGTTTAAAAGTGGCAGCAAAACATTTTAAGCGAGCCCGTGTTAATAGCTAGGCCTACATTATAGCCAGGATTTATTTGCGGGTGTCGCAGAATTTCCAAAATGTGGACTTTCAAGTTCCACTAAAGTGGGCTCACCCACCCCCTATCATTTAATCTTTTCGGGCTATACTGAACAGTTGAACGACTCTGTTGGCTATATTTTAACATTCCATCTGAAAAGTGGACTTTTTTTTGCAAATCTGTCACCAAATAACCCCCCCCCCTTTTCATCAGCTTACACCCAATGATCCCCGAAATGTCTTCAAGGCCTTTGCTTTGACCCAGTTTCCAATTCTGAGGGGACACAGCCGGCTGCATGGCGGGCGACACAATGGTGTTTTGTGGCCATTCAAAAAGGTGGCGGCAAAAAACTTCTGAGTGTGCCCCCCCTTCCCAAATCCCTTGATCCGCCACTGTCTCAGAAAAGCAGTCAGTCACGTACACACCCAGACAAACATACGTAGGCCTGCGCGCGGTAAGCCAACATTAAATGCGTCCATACCATGCGCCGCAATGCGCGTGAAACCATAGTGCCGTGTACCCGCAGGTGCGTGACTCGCCACTTACCGCGCGTGTTGGACACTGCTTGTATTTGACACGTTTGCTGTCATGACCTGACCCATAAGGTTATTGACCTCAACGGCCTAGCAACCGAACATTTTTTTTGTTATTTCCATAGTGACTGAATAGTTTTGCAAAAATGAACGTCAGATGGTTTAATGGCAATATGTACCTGATCAATGTACGAATAAATCAGAGCTGAAAGTGAAAGCATCTCGGAGACTGCTTCTGGACAAGATTTAGCGACTTCCTTTTATTTATATAATCCCATCGTTCACCTCTTCCAAGCCCTGTCCTGCTACCATATGAAGGACCCCAAAAATACCCCAAAATTGGTATCTGGATGTAGGCTGTTACTAAAGTAATGAAATGAATCGGGCCTTACCATAACTGGTTATTCTGGAGGACCATACAAATAGTCCTGGACGCTTAATTTCTTTCTGCAACCATAATGGGCTGCAATATATCACTAACCGCATAGTCCGAGGCAAGGTTCATTATTGTCAGGGTTAAGGTCTTAGGGTTAGGGTCTTATGGTTAGGGTTAGGGTTTAGGGTTACGGATTAGGGTTAGGATTATATTCGTATTTATTAGTACTAATATACTAGTAATAGTATATTGTGTGTATGCACTTTATTCCGTAATCAATAAGTATCATAAACAAACACCTTTCTGGCACAACGAATCATAGCACAGTCGTGTAGGCATTAGACTATGGATACATAGATTGTGGGTTCGAACCCCAGGTAAACCGTTGTAGAATTTTAATTCTATCGATTTCTTTTTATTTTATTAAGTAAGAGTAAATAACAATGGTAACAAACTCGTGTTATATCTAGCCTCATAGGCCTATAATTACATGTACAATGTATGTACTATGTGTTATCGCATTACGGCCCATTATGGTTGCAGAAAGAAATTACGCGTCCTGGACTAGGTCTATGCATGTGTTCCGTATTGAAATATGTGTTGAAAATGTGCGACTTAAATGACTGACAATAAACAAATTTAGTTATATAAAAGTGAAAATACATTTCACAACATAATATTTAATTCCATTACAATAAATATCAAAATCAACAATTTTTCTTTGTACAGATCACAAGAGACATTACAAAATGAAGCTTAGTTGTAACCCAAATACAGATAGATCCCCCATTAAAAAAAAAATATTTTATTTTTATTAATTGTTTTTTATAGCCAATCAAAACAACAACCATGATTTTAGGTATCAACCTTGTCAATAACATGCAATTTTCACACACTGATTCTTAATCTGCCTTACATCAAAACTTTTAAAATAACTTGGGTGAAAATTTACCTTAATAATAACTTTGGCTAAAACTTTACTTTAAAACAAATATTCTGATTTTTCTTCTGATAGTTTTTCATAATTGAAATTTTTTACTAGAGATATAAATTTAAATTATTGCACATATTGTTTTCTGTTATCAATTGGGCTATTCCAGTTGAAATCCATGCACCGCTTGGAAGATATGACTTAAATCTTCCACACAGGGAGTGTGAATTTCAAATGTGGTTACCTGAATGGGTGACTCCATTTGAAATCTACACCTGTGTAGGAGATTAAGGTCAGGTCTTCCATATGGGTTGGATTTCAATTGGAATGTCCCATTGTGAGAAAGAAGTAGTGCACAATAACACTGTTTTTCCTTAACTGCTTAAGAATTTCCCATTTTCATTATTTTAATTTACAAAAGATTTCCACAATTTGTTTGTCCTTGGATATTCAGTGATCAATGATGATCAAGATATTGAGGGTTTGGAGCAAGAAAGGTCTATCTGCAATTATGATAGCTGCCCCATTGACATTCTATTAATAGTGTACACGTATATGACAGCTGGCAGCTATTCCAGATAGGCCTTTCTTATGCTACACCCTTGAGTTGTTACAAGCCAGAATACATTTTCAGCCAAATTTACATTTCCACTTACAAGTTGTATCAAAATGATTGGTACCCATTATTTTCCATTAATAGTGGATGAGTCTGCACATAAAAAATTTAACACATGATCCACATAAAATAGATGATTGTGTAACAAGTCATAAACTATATATTCTGGACATTTCAAGAGTATCCAATTTTACATTTGGAAGAAGCAAGCTTTCAATAAACATCAAAATTGATGGGTACCAATCATTTTGATACAGCCTGTACATACATGTGGACCTATAGGCATACTTGCATGCTCTGATGGATCGAAAGCATAACAAAGAAATACAATGCAGCAAGAATTCTTTAATATGTCTTGTGCATGTTTATATCAATATCTAGATATCATGCAGTACCATCTCTCATACATTCATAAAGAATACATAATACGATAAAAGGCAAATAAGTTTGGCAAAACCATTACATCTAAATAGACACTATACTGAAATAGGCTTGCCACTGGCATACGTTTGGTATTCTGTACCATACATTTTTGGTACTGCAAAAGTCTGTTGTGGTCCAGATTTTGGTATTACCCACGGTGTATCAACAGGGCAAGAAAAAAGTTCACGGTTTTTGGGATCTGAAGGCGGGCCGTATGATGTCGACATCGTAGATTTGATTCCCTCGTGAGGGATACGGACAAACCTCTCTGGCCATCTGACTGGTTCTTTGATGGCTGTTTTGAAAACCATTTCATCTTGCATAGGTGGTCTTGGGCGTGGCACAGAATCTTTCGGAAGTGGACTGCAAGTAAAAAGAAAACATGTAACAGTAAGTATATTTATATAAGAAAAATATCATTTTATTCAGAAACATTTATAATTATTTAATCTAAAAAAGTACCAGAATTTGTCAATTGTCAAAAAATATCAAATCTGCTGATCATTCATGATGCCTGAAAGATTTTTAGATCATCATCATGAATGTTGACACCGCACTGAACAATGTACGCATCTCATTTTAAACATTCCACTTCGTACCTCTGGGTACGTAATGTGTATGTACCAAACATTTCTTACAGATTAATTTGTTTAGCAAAAATATCGTCAAATTTAAATTTCGTTCTGGTATACCAGAACCAAATTACAACACTGGCCAATAACTCGCAAACGCAAAATCGGAATCAACTGAAATTTTGGGAATAAGCCTTTTTCGTGGATATCTACTGAAAAATGTCATAAAAAGAGGATGCTAGGATCACAAAATCCTCCTTTAAGTGATTACGAGTTAGAATTGGCATTAGAACTCAATGCAAATCATTATCATCAAAAAGTATATCTTGCATACTTACTTGTGTTTTGTCCCATGTCCCCAAGCTTGAGAATAGTCCTCACATCTCCAATATGTTGCAGCATCTTTCTTTGGGTATCCATCAAGTTCATGTCTACTGAATCTCTTATGAACACGGTGAGATGTCGGTACATAAGGGTCGAGTCGTTGAAGCACGCCATTATCACGAACAAGAGAAGGTTTGTACTTTGGAAGGTTATTCTAGAAAAATGAAAATAAATTGAATAGCTGGTATTAGTGGAAAGATGGTCATCATGAGACATGGAAAGCAAACCAATTTTAAACGAAGTTAATTTGAATTTTCTATCCCATAATTCAGGCCTATAATACATCCATCGTATGTGTGAGTTACAGATTTTGACATCTGGACAAGCCTTATGGTTTATATATCGGCTCCATATATTCGAAATATGAAGGCCTATATTACTGAAGACTTGCATTTTGGGCTTTTCTAAAATACTTATTCCTTCAAACCTATAAATCTGGATAGCCTGTGTTGGTGGTATCTCTCCCAAAACTTTTTAAGATTTGGAAAAAGCTGGAAAGCGTTTACCCTGAGCCGTCAGTCCAATTTCTTTTAAATGTAAATTTCCCCAATGTTTCATTCATATGAAGAAAAGTAACTTACTGCAAGTGGTGAAGGCATGCTGCTATGGTGGTCTTGTAATGAGGTTGACTGTGGGTTAGGATTGAATGTGCTTGGGAAGTCAACACCAGGCTGCATATTAGCACCTTTGTATTGTGCTGCCATTTCACTTTCTTGGTTTTCCATGGTCAGAGGTTTTCTCCATGGCCGACCCTGAAGCTGAAAAAGTAAAATGTAAAGATATTGTTTAAAATGTATTCAATTTCATCAACAATTTAAATTGGAACCAAGTAAACTCCAAAAAATTTGTAAAATTTCAAAAAGGTTGCCAGAAAATGTTTAAATGTCAAATAAAATTAAAGTTACAAAACATTTGATAACAATTTCCTTTTTAAAAGATTCCACAAAACTTTATAACAAAATGTTTTTAATTTGTATAATATTGTTTGGAAAAAATAAGTAGGCCTACGTTACAACATTACATTCTGATAACTCTGATGATAATTATAGATTTGAAAATGTTATCCTAATTTTTAGCTATAATTAAAAGGCCTATATTGTATATTGTATTTCAGAAAAGAAGAAAAAAGTTTTAAAATACCATAAAAAAAATCATCATTCTTACCTTTTCTCTGAGATCTTTATTGTGATGTATTTTCCAATGTCCCGGCGCTTTCTTGTGTTGATCATTAGCCAATATTCCGCCATGGTATTTGTAGTCATGTGTCTGCCCTGTCGTTGTTGTATACGGCTTCATTACCTCATCTTGTTTAGCTAGATGTGGGGGCAGTGGATTGTTAACTGTTGTCTATTAAAGAGAAACAAAAAAAATTTTTAAATGTAAGCTTTACTTTTTGTCCTTCACTCAACAAATTTCATAATATTTGAAGTTTGATATCATCGAGAAATTTACATCTCCAGAAGCATGCATGGTCATGGACTGATAATATTTAGTAGCCCATGGTAAAAATTGTGTGTGCACTGCAACGTGGAAAGTTAATCATGGAGGTATTATTTAATGACATTTTACTGTACAGAAATTATAGTGCAAAATACACAAATCTTTTTAAACTCAAAAATAAATTGTATTGAAAATATAAATTATATTTATAATATAAATTATGTTTTAAACTATAGATCTAGAAAAGGTCTCCTGAGTGACACTCGCGTTTTATCTGCAAAGTCAGCAGTCACAGTGGGCTATCGGCTAAATAAAGGCTATCTAACTAAAAATATCAAACACATGAACAAAGTCTACTTTACTAAGTTTATAAGCTTACCTTGAAATCTGAAGCAGGGAAATAGTGAGGTGGCTTGTAGTCCAATCCTCTCCCTGAGCTGGTTTTGTGTAGATCAAATCGTCTTTCGTTCGCCATTTTTTACTAAAATAATTCCTTAATCTGTCAGCACAAATAAAATGATGTTCACTCTATGAGGTCGTGTTATCGAATCAACGCTATTCACTCGTCGGGCCGACCGGTGTGTTTGCTTTTGTTTATGTTTATGTGGCAGTGGCACCAAGGCGCGGGTGTTTTGGCGTCGTTGTCAAGGCGCCATAGTAACCATGCCTCTGCTACCAACAGCACTAATGAATGAGTCCCGCATGGGAACGACAAATAGCTGCGTTATTGAGTGTGAGGTAAAAGAGACGTATAAACTTTGCTCGGAGCAGGCATAAATAAAAATTCCTTTTAAAATGAATAGGGCGAGCAAATGAGGAACTGTCACGATAAAAAAGCAGTGGCGTAGTTTTTTCTTTTTGTCTTTTTTTTTTTTTTTTTTTTGTTTTTCCATTTTTATTCACCTGTACTTGGGCCTGGTGGAAGGGAAAAAGAACATACAGACATGGTCCACCAGACCCCATCTTAATTACGGTAACCAAGATATGTGCAAAGATACAATCAGATCATGACAATGAGATTTAAATAATACTGCCCCATCATGACAACAGGACCCAACCAATACCTCTGTTAAAAAATAATAAAAAAAGAGCAAATGCTACGCTACCAAGAGTGATGGAAAAGGCAAGCAGAAAAAGAAGTGGTAGCCCAGCAAAAGCATGAAAACACAAAGGCAACTGTTGGGTCCCCCTGCCATGGGTGGGCAGAATCAGCACCATACAACATGCATAATAAGATCAAACAAATGTTGGTTACGAGTGCATTAATAAACTAGACCAGGGATTTTCTAGACAAAAACACAAATCCCACCCAAACACCCCCTCAACAATCAACGCACCCACCCATCCCCCAAACACACAAACATGCAGGACAAATGACAAAACAAAACACTGAAAACTTTCCCATCTCACAGTGCAAATAACATGGTCCACCATGGCAAGAAAAAAAAAAAAAAAAGAAAAAAGGGGTAAAAATATATATAAACACACCACGATAAAAGAAAATTGCATCCCATTAAAAACCAAGATCAAAGGAAAATTTCTTAAAATGGTTACCCAGTTTTCCCTTGCTTTTTTGTCTTTTTTTTGACATTGGAGGGATGGGGTTGGAAAAAAAATCTTGAAGTGTAGTGAATCCAGCACCTTGTGGCGACAAAATAAGTTAATGGTACGCGCGAGAAAATGTGCAGTTTTGGGGCTAAAATGGCCAAATTTGAGGTTAATTTGGTCAGAAACACATATAGGCCTACTGTACAGGTGTCAACATTGGGGGATGATTGTATGGGCCGGACCATCCCCCCCCCCCCCCCGCCGAAAATATGGGGGATTTATTCGCCACAGAGAATTGCTTATGTCCGGTTTTTCTGAGCCTTTTCTGCATGTTATCATTGAAGACACTTGTCGAATCTTAATACTAATTACGGCGTGTCCGTCCGTCCGTCCTCTGTCCGCGCGCTATCGCGTTCGCGTCCCGCGAGTTTCGCGTTCACGCGGTGCACTATCGCGTGCTCGCGCTGCACTATCGCGTGCTCGCGGTGCGCTATCGCGAGGTATCAACGGGAGTGTGCGCGGACTAACAGGTGCATCTCATCGGACCAATAATTATAGGCCTTATTTTCAACACATATTTCAATATTAAGATACCGAACACGTGCACACACCAACGTGTATGGGTCACGAGTTTGGGTAATTAGAAATAGGCCTATCACGAGAAGCGCCCGACCCGAGAACCGCGAAATCTAGTTCATACTGATATTGAGTGACTTAGAGTGAACATGATGTCGGTAGATATGGTCGCTACAATCTCATAGCGACCCTGCTCGCGTGACCCCTTTTTAGGGGCGTCGGGCAGTATATAATCCAGATCCAGATATCATAGCTTATCATCAGATATTCACGCTGGACTATATTAGCCGAATTTCGTTGTTACATAAAAATGGGCGATCTTTTCCTTTAGACCACATATTTATAGGGACTAAATTATTACTTTTGCATCAAGGTTTACTTTTGCATCACAGTTGCCAAACACTTTGCATGTAGTCAAGGTTTGTTTAATGTATTTGGAAGGAGGGGCTTCGATAAATGAGGGAAATTAAAAACAAGGTCGAAACAACTTTTTGAAAACAAGTTAAAACGGCTATTCTGCTAGGAAGTTTTTGTCTCAAAAAACAATTTAAAAATTATCGGAAAATCAAGAAACATACCTTCATAAAAGCAGCATCACTTCCGTCACATAAAAAGATGATTAGATGAAAGTGGCAAAGAAGTTGTGAAATGGGGGGATTTTTTTTAAAAGAAATATAGGCCTACATCGTGTTTGTTGTGAAATTCGCCATCTTGAATAAATGCAGAATTGTGTCAAGCAGTAAAAAAAAACTGTTAAACGCTTTTCAAAATGTTTACGCGAAGATTTCATGTCTCTGCGACATTCCGTTCAAGAGAAATGATGTTTTAAAGTACCGAAACGCGGAAAATCGCTTATTTCACCTTTTCCTCCAGAGTTTGTACCCTATTCCAGAAAAATACAGAACTAATTATTTTGAATTCAAAAAAAATATTTAAAAAAAAATCCTAATCCTTTAGTTAGTCCTATTGAGACTGGTATAATAGCCTCAGGTCCTAACTAGCAATAAAAGTCAAATTTTAATATTCAGCCGATTTTTATAAATAAGGGCCAAAAACATACCGTACATTTTTAGGGTGTTTTTTGTATGCTGTGACAATCAAGCCCAAAGACTTGTACTAAGACTAATTTCAGTTTATGCATTCTAAATTTTTGAAAAGACATGTTTCATTCATAACCAACCATTTAATTAAAAGTAACACAAAAAAGTGTAAATTATAACAAAATTTCAGGATATACTCAAGATTTTGAATGGTTAGACTTGTTCCAAGTCTGTGATTTTTGTGCTATGATTGTCAGAAAACATGCCGAAATTGCATGTTTTTGGCTCTTTTTCAAGAAATTAATAAAATAGTGAACTTTTTCTTTTATCTCCAGTTAGGACTAAATGAATGATTAGGATTGAGCTATGTTTCATTTGGCAGAACTTGATATTTTTTTAATCCCCAAAAATTGGTGCTGTATTTTTTCTGGATTATCAGTGTTGCCATTTTGTTTTGGAAAGCATTTTATTGTTACTGAGTCTGAAGTACCCCCCTGCCCCTGTTTCATTGGTAACAATTATGATCTTTTTGCATAGGCCTGCTGAATATTCAGCACTCGGCTTCATGCAGATTAACAATGTCTATTAACCTTAAAACCCATTTTTGAGCTTTTTTGAGGATTTTGGACGCATTTCTAGACTTTGCAGGCGCATAGTGTCGACATAGCCTAAGTAAATATTTTTCCCTGCAATGAATCACGTCCTAAAAGTACTCCGCCGAGCGACGAGCGATTGGTATTTCACCAATAAGATACCTCGCCTTTCCGAACGCAAGAAAATGAGTCCTATCTGATAGAAGCCGATCGCTAGATCGCTCAGTGATATAGTACAAACTCAGATGTAGAGATATCCCCGCCAAGGCCACATCATTTCACATTTTAGGTGAGATAGGCCTAAGGGGGGGGGGGCAGCTATGGCTGGCATTGAGGCTGCAGTATTGAAATATGCGTGAAATTGGATTCGTCTAAAGACTTGTGATTTAATAGAGCCAGTGCTGACAGCAGCGTGGTCTGAGCTGAATGGGCTATCCTGTTTTTTACATAATGATAATATTCTCAAACAGTTGAATATATCACATTATAAACATTATTAATGTACGATTTAAAAACGTTACGGTGAAAATGCAGTTAAATAACCTATATGTGTTTAAAGAAAACAGCAATCGCAGCTGAGTTGAGTATTGAATTTCCAGTTAGTGTATTGAAAACAAAACCTGCGTTTTAAGCTGTTTTATCTGACAACAAAACGTATTTTCTTGTAATGGCAACGCCATATGGGGTACGGAGCATGCGCAGATCGTATCAATGTGTATTAATGGAAACGGTATCTCTCAATGTCAGAGCGGTATCTCATATCGTGTAAGTGATATGCTTAGCCTGAGTCGCTCGACCTATCGAACAAAATGGCCATGCATAGCTTTTGAAGAACGAGTAGATTCGCCATACTAACACGGTAATTTTTGACACGAAGATATAGGGATGAAGACGCTGTGAGGCACCTGCTCGGCCAATAAAGTGTTTTCCCAAAAATAATTCATCATGATATTTTATGATACGCATTTCTCATTTTGCGCTAAGAATATAAATAGAACGTGTTCATAACAACGGCCCTTACTGACGTCATTTCATAAATATTCAAATTACTGACATCATCTCATGAATGTTCAAATTAATGACGTCGTTTCATAAATATTCAAATTCGTCCTCTTATGAATATGCAAATTACTGACGTCATCCCATGAATATTCAAATTAATGACATCATCTCATGAATATCAGACGTCGTACGTCTCATGAATATACAAATTACTGACGTCATCTCATGAATATTCAAACTATCTTATGAATATGCAAATTACTGACGTCATCTCATGAATATGCAAATATCATGACGTCATCTCATGAATATGCAAATTGCTGATGTCATCTCATGAACATGTATTTACTGACGTCATCTCATGAATATTCAAATTAATGACGTCATCTCATGAACATGCAAATTACTGACCTCCTCTCATGAATATTCACATTAATGACGTCATCTCATGAATATGCAAATTATTGACATCATCTCATGAATATGCAAATCACTGACGTCATCTTATGAATTAATGACATCATGTCATGAATATGCATTACTGACGTCCTCTTATGAATATGCGAATTACTGACGTCATCTCATGAATATCCAAATTAATATCTCATGAATATTCGAAATATCGACGTAATCTCATGAATATGCAAATTAACAACGTCATTTCATGAATATGTAAATGAATGACGTCATCTCATGAATATGCAAATTACTGACGTCATCTCATGAATATTCAAATTAATGACGTCATCTCATGAATATTCAAATTAACGACGTCATCTCATGAATATGCAAATTAACGACGTCATCTCATGAATATGCGAATTAACGACGTCATCTCATGAATATGCCAATTAACGACAACATCTCATGAATATGCAAATTAACGTCAACTCATGAATATGCAAATTAATGACGTCATCTCATGAATATTCAAATTAACGACGTCATCTCATGAATATTCAAATTAACGACGTCATCTCATGAATATGCAAATTAACGACGTCATCTCATGAATATGCAAATTAACGACGTCATCTCATGAATATGCAAATTAATGACGTCATCTCATGAATATTCAAATTAATGATGTCATCTCATGAATATTCAAATTAATGACACCGTCTCATGAATATGCAAATTAACGCCGTCATCTCATGAATATGCAAATTAATGTCATCTCATGAATATTCAAATTAACGACGCCGTCTCATGAATATGCAAATTAATGACGTCAACTCATGAATATGCAAATGACGTCATCTCATGAATATTCAAATTAATGACGTCATCTCATGAATATGCAAATTAATGACACCGTCTCATGAATATGCAAATTAACGACGTCATCTCATGAATATGCAAATTAACGACGTCATCTCATGAATATTCAAATTAACAACGTCATCTCATGAATATTCAAATTAACAACGTCATCTCATGAATATTCAAATTAATGACACGTCTCATGAATATTCAAATTAACGACGTGTCTCATGAATATGCAAATTAACGACGTCATCTCATGAATATGCAAATTAACGACGTCATCTGATGAATATGCAAATTAATGACGTCATCTCATGAATATGCTAATTAATAACGTCATCACATGAATATGCATATTTTATTTCCGACGTCCCATGAAATAACGTTATTAATATTCAAATTGCTTACGTCATTTCATAAATATTCAAATTATATGAAAATTTAAATTATGTTAGCCCATAAATTTTTTTATGAAAATTATATTTTCATGATATGACATAATATTTTTGAAACATGAATATTTTTAATGTGCGAGAAACATTCATAAAACTTGAATATTCTAATTAGTTATCTTATATTTTCATACAATCTTTGAATATTCATCACGATGACATAAGCATTCCCATGACCTCACAAATTTGGACACAATAACCGATTCACTCGAGTCACTTTCAACCACGCAACCTCCATAAATATCTCTTCCTAGCTAGTTTTACATCATATCTTTTAATTGAATCTTTAGTTGCGTGGTTTAATGTATTTTTAATATTTTTAATAATAAAAGATTTCAAAACACAAACCTTAATCAAAACAAAATGCATATGATCTTATACTAGAATTCATTGACCTCATTAATCTAAATCAATGTATGAATATGCAGGACCTGATTTAATTTAATTTCTTGGGTCTTGGGCGGGGCCTTAGCCGTGAGAAGAAGCGCGTAGGAATGGGAGCCCTGGTGGGGTCCAGGGTGCGAAGCCCCCGAAAGCTGGTTACAGAAGCTGGGATGCAGAAATGGTGCCAAAATGGCGGGCCCATATTGTGATACGAATCAGTTAGCTACAAAATATTTTTGGAAAATATGATTTGTTTATATATAGGGCCTATAGTTCAATATTAACAATGAAAAAGAGAATATCTACATTTTAGGGGCCCAAACAATTTGGCGGTCATGGGTTCGGGCCCATCTGATCCAATGGTAAATCCGGCCCTGGATATTTCATGAATAAATTCACGTAACGCGCAAATCGCAGCAGAAAAAGCCCGTTTTTACGTCACTGCCCTTTAAACTTACGAACCACAATGCGCGATACGAGTAGCCAGCTAGCCTTTGTTGATTCAGAGAAAACATGCATTCAAAAGTTGTTCAACATTTCTGACTTGGAAGTTGCCCAAAAATACAACACGTGATAACTGCAAAACGTTCATGAACCCTTGGATAACGTGATCGTTCCGTGGTGTTACGTTATTTGGAAAAAGGTCCTAGTAGTTGATAATTATGCCCTTTAACCGTGCAAATTGTTTGTTACACAATAAATTTAAGATAAATCCCTAAAGGATTAGGGGCCAATCAAGTATTAGATTTAAAATTAAATCTTTAAAATTTAAAATTCAAATCTATGAGATTAAAATTGATTGGTCCCTAATTACAATCCTTACGGGTTTATTTTTAAATCCTTGAAATTTAGAGTGACGTTTTAAGGTTATAGGTTAGGGCAGAGAAGATTCTCATCTTCTCTGGTTAGGGTTATTAATAGTGTTAATGGTGGTTAGAGTTAATGGTTAGAGTTAATGGTTGGTTAGAGTTAATCTTGGTTAAGATTAAGGTTATAGTGTTAACTAGCCGGCTTTGCCAAAACAATACATGTTGCAGGTTAGTCCCGTGACCCCTGAGTTAGTGTTACTCCGCAAACACCAAACGTTTTATACAGAAAAAAAGTTTTTTATTGTCGGGTTGTATAAAGGGTATAAAACGTTTTAATAAAGATTCACAAATATTTTTGGAGACAACATGCTAAACATTAAAACAATGTTATAAAGGAGCTGACAAAATATTTTGCAAAAAATGTTTGCCTAAAAATATTTTACATTAATATTTTGACTTAACAACATTCTTGTATCCCTGTAAGATACATTTTAATAAACGTTTTCATATGACCGTGTATATAACCCGACATTTAAATGTTATTAATACGGTTTGAATAAAACCAAAACATTTATCAGTTTTAAGACTTTCGTGTGTGCGAAGAACAAATGAGATCCCAGAAAGGTTACCACAAAACGACCACGAAATCCGTTTTTCATAATTTTTTATAAAAACGCAAGTAGTAAATACACGCTTCTGTTTAAAAAAAAACCCAATCAATTGCGCTCTTCAAGCAAACACGTTTTTGTTGTATGAGCCCAAGGCTGTTCATATATTGGCATTGCCTCAGCAACAGGTCTGTTCGCAAGTTGTAGCTTTTATTTGGTAATTTTATATTCTACAATTTTGTTCATTTAATTATTGACAGAATATCATACACTTCAAAAATAATTGCTGCGTTGTCCACATCTAAATTGGGCGTTGAAATAATTCGCTGTCGTAGTGCACGTTAGAATATGACCGTTGCCAGGTCAACTGGATCACGCTTTCCTTGTTACGAACCACTGATCGAAATGATCACAACACAAAGCCTATGGCATATCAAAATTCGGAACAGGTGCTTGAGCCCAGGCTTGGAGCAGTAACCAATGGTTACTAACGTGCACTACGGCAGCGAATAATTCTCAAGGTGAGCTGAGATAGACATCTTTCTCCATAGAACATTTTACAAGCTACGTATATAAAAATGACTCATGTTGTAAACACAATTTTGACCATTTGTTGTTGTTTTTTTGTTGTTTTTTTTTGGTTTTTTGGGTGCCAAAATTAGAGTTTACAAGTTGTTGATCAGGATATTTATCAATTTAATTATTTTTTCTACATCCTGAAAAAAGATGCGTGAATGGTAACTAGGCATATTGCTGATCTTATTTGAAACAAAAACAGAAACGGATCCTAAAGAAATTGCTCACAAACGTTCACCAAAAATTGTACTATCCCCTGTAGGTGTCATTTGACGCAAGTTTTAAGTGAAATACAGATACCGTAAAACCCCGTCTACAAGCATATAGAGTGCTTCTGGTGAAAGCTACATTAATCCAGGCGACATTATGGAGTTTGAG
The DNA here is from genome assembly GCF_039555335.1 of Amphiura filiformis. Classification (NCBI taxonomy): domain Eukaryota; kingdom Metazoa; phylum Echinodermata; class Ophiuroidea; order Amphilepidida; family Amphiuridae; genus Amphiura; species Amphiura filiformis. The sequence continues at coordinate 4,987,385 of NC_092633.1, forward strand.
CAAATAAATTACGAATACAAACAAGTATTATTTTAAGTACAATCTTATGGTATTGGCATATTTACGCTTGTTTCGAATTAAATTAGCTTTCATAAAAAACACTATTATATGCTTGTAGACGAGGTTTTATGGTATCAAATAGTTATTAGAAAAGTCTCAATATTCATATCTGGGCCCACAAGATGTATAGCAGTCGATCTAATCACAGATATATGGCCTTTGCAGGGGTGCATCGAGCCGTTGTATAGCCCCGGACCGTGGTCAGCAGTAAACTCGTTGGTATACCAGTTCCTTAAAACAGATAACACAAAGAACTAGAGTCAAGATTCATGTATCTAACTATACTAAGTAACAAAGTTTATTTGAATTAGGAAAGAAAACTATTTCCATATCCCCGAAACTTTTACGGGTTAGCCAGGGCCGGATTTACCTTTTTGGGACGCTGCCCCACCCCCATCTCACCGTTGGAGGAAGCGCATGTTTACTCAACTGGCCAAAAGAGTGAGAACAATAATGTTGTATCGATGACACCCCCCCAACCACCAGCACCCCACCCCCACGTGAAGCATAATGATAGATCGATCAATTGAAGGTTTACCAAGAGCATTCCTATCCAATGTGACATTAAATGTTGTTATTTCAGAACAACGTTAGAAATTGGAACTTATATAGGGCATAATATTTTTTTCGAAAAAGAGACGGGAATAAACAGATCCTGACTTTTCCTTGTTTGTCACTTTTACCAAAAAATCCAAAATCTGAAACTGAAATAAAACTTTTCCTGGTCACGCACCCACATGCACCACCCACACATTTCCCCCACACCATAAGACCATTATATCGTTATAATTCAATAAATTGGAGGAAACCGATTAATACCAATTGTTCTACTATATATATATATCTTCTGTATAGGTTTTTTTTCCAAGAGGTTGTATAAAAGGTATGAAAATACCAAAATAAACTTTCTCGATCACCCCTCCATTGGAGAAATAGACAGTTTTTTGATGTTTTTTTTCCAATTTTCAATGAGTAGATAGCAATTAGCTTCTTAAAATAGAACACCCCTTTGGGTTTTTCTTTTAACTTTTTTTTTTTTTTTATTCCTATATATATATATAAAAGTTTAATAAAAGGTATAAACACCAAAAATTTCCATTTCCCCTCACACCAAAAGACTATTAATTTTTACCGGTTCTAATTAATGCAAATTTTCACTCGACAGCATGCAGTTTTTGTTTGTTTGGTGTTTTTTTAAGTATCAGAATGCTAAAATAAACTTTCTTGAACATCCCCCATTTGAGAAATTGAAAAGGGTATGTAATGCCTTTTCAATTTTAATTTTTGCTATCTAAGATATGAAAGCCCTGAGATGTTTCCAAAAAGGTGGGATACAAGGTATGAAAACACTAAAATAAACTTTCTTTGGTCACACACCCACACACCGAAAGACAATTTTAACAGGTTTTCAAGAAATTGTTTATAATTTTGTATGCATGCTATCTTCAGTAGACAGCAAGGGGCTTTCGAAATGTTTGCCAAAAGATATGGAATTACCAAAATAAACCCTCCTTGTTTACCTATGCGAAATTAAAAAGACATCAGTGCCTGTGTCAGTGTCTTGTCCAAATTCGAGAAATCGAGAATGGACATTTCCCTTTTATAGGACTAACCTAGCAAACACACAACGTTTAGATGTCGGGTTTTATAAAGGGCATAAAAACGTTTTAATAATAATAACATTCAGAAAACATTTGTGAAAACGTGATGCAAAACAAAAATGTTATTTAACTATTGACAAAATATTTTGCAAAAATGATTGCCCAAAATATTTTACAAGCTTTGCAAAATCTTCCCCGTCGTTTGTCACGTGACCAATCAGATGCCTGATGAAGTTCGGAGTTACCGGACGCAACTGTCACATGTAAGTTGCAAATTTCATTTCCAGAATTCGATTTAACTTTACCTTATATTTTACAATAACGTTTTAAAAACGTATTCATGACCTTTATATAACCCGACATCGAAATGTTATTAAAACGTTGGAATAAACGTTTTAAACGTTTTAAGAACATTTGTGTGTTTGCTGGGGATTCATTTTAGAAATAGAAAATAAACCTTTTCCTTTTATTATAAGGGAACTCTATTCATTTCAGAACGGAACAAAGTTAAAAATATTTTATTCCATGGCGGATTAAAGTTAATTTCCGCAAAGGAATAAAGACAGTGTACCCATTTATTTTCCTACACCGTACCAGAATATAATTATTTCAACATGGAAGAAATGCAATTTTTGTATAAAAACAGCCTATGTCTGTACCTTTTATCCCACTCCCCAACAAGGACTATTCCCATATCCAAAAAGACTATTCCCTGATCTTTTAGCAGGTTCTGTTCATTCCCATCTCTTTTTCAACAACAACAAAAAATCGTCTAATTTTTGGGGCTCTGGGCCCGGTCCCATCTGGCCCAATGGTATATCCAGCCCTGTTCCTAGCATACTAATTCTTAATATGAATTCTATGGATACTAACATCTACACAATTTGGTCATTTTTCAGTCACCAGGTTTAAAATATGAAAAAATGAGAAGTCATGTTAGGACCAAAGATATAAAAAGTTTCTTTTGAGATATTTTAAGAGCAATACATTTTCCAACAAATGCAAATAAAAACTTGAATATGAACATGTTGAAGAAATACATATAGCCAATATGCTGTTTTGTATCAAATTGGATCGACCCGATTTAGTTGGTCACCGGTTGGTAATGTGACTATAATCTTGGTCAAACTTCAGCAAACCTAAAAAACATCAATATGCCAAATAAGTTACATTTAACTATACGCGCTGACACATGTTTTTTGCACAGAACTTACCTCAAATAAATGCAACATTCATTTGGCGCAGCTCGTCTAAGCATGCACGTTTCATCTGAGGTGCGAATCCTTCTTCAGTAATTCATCCATTCTTGCCTGTATTGTCCATCCCTTGTATGATTCTTGTCATCATTATTTGCTTCCTTTTCTCCGGTTTCCAGTTCTTGAAAGTTGATTGCCATTCAGTGATTTTATACCATTTCTTGTCACGTCCGTGGTCTTCGCAACTTAACTCCAGTTTACTTCGCGAAATGCCGTGCCTTTGATTTAGTCTCCTCACAGCAAACTTCGTCACCGGTAAATGTAATATAAAAAGATTTATTTTCATTGGTTAGTCAACTTCATTCATTAATGGAAAGTAGCAATTGGTGAGTCAGTAATACTAGTCCGTCTAGAAGGACTATGGTCCGTATGCACAAAAGAGTTAGACCAGGTCTAAAGTTAGACCTGGTCTAAGTGAAATTTTATCCCAGAGAAAGGACATTTTCCTTTACATTTGCTTCAGTTATTTTGTATTATTTTTGACCTTTGCATTTAAATCTTTAGATTTTGCTAGCTACTCTAGGAAGGAAATAAGAGTAAAGGATCATTCCTGATGGAAATAAATTCCACTTAGACCAGGTCTAACTTTAGACCCGGTCTAACTTTTTTGTGCATACGGACCTATGACAATAGGCCTACTCGCCTGGCGGCGAGGAGTCCCGGGGACTAAGTGGCACGCAAAAAGGTGAGTCAAAAATTTTGAACGGGCAAGCCTATAATATTGTGCCTGTTGAATTTCGAATTTTCCTGGTCTCGAGAGACCATTTTAGCTATTCCAAAATGGCTATAAAATATACAAAATGTACTCCAAAAAAGGCAATTACTCACTCCTGCACTCATTGGGGACACCCCTGGGAGGGAGGGGGCATAATGATCCCCCGGAATTTTGAGGTGGTGGACTGGTGGTCTTTGAGAGCTTGAAAAGAGCTTTTTTCTTTCTTTTTTTTTTTTAAAAGGGGGTCTCGGATTTGAGAAAGGTCAAAATCCTGGGTAATCCCTTCGCTTTTTGAGCCGAAATAATAAGCCCAATCGGCATTGGAAGTTTGCAATGCATTGTGGGACAGTTTTTGCAGTTTTAGGACACTTTGTCCTTTGACCTATCGGGAAAATTGCTGTAATTATTAATAATTTATTTATTATTGTCATAATGTTATCATTAAAAATATTTAAATAATTAATTCATTTAATAATAATGTTTTTTAAGTTTGTTTTATTCTAGTAACAAGTTTTAAATTATATTTTGTACGCACAAAACCCGAATTTTCCAGATAGGTCAAAGGGCAAAGTGTCCTAAAAAAACCGGAAGTTACAATAGCGATTTGGCTTATTATCTGTAAATGCCTGATTCGGCGTTAGAAATTGGCTGTTTTTACCCCGAAGTCCCATTATTGTTTTATTGGATTGTTTTATTGGATTCTGTCACCTTTTATACCTTTCACATGATGACATTTCATTTAGTATGTAAATGTACATTTATCGTGTGAAAATTAGAAAAGCTTGAAGAAAAAATGAGCCATCTTATTTTTATAGAACTGAGCTCTCATCTCATTACGTAGAAGACCAAGTGGATTTCGAACTCAAGTGGATTTCGAACTTAACGTTCATCACATTTAAGGCCCATTCGGTGATGTGGCTCATCCGGGTCGTAAAAATCATCAAAATGCAGATTTTGGTACATTTGTCATTGTCATACATGTGCAAACATAGCCTGCTAGTGGTTCAGCCGAAAGCCGTGTATGAAAGACAAAAGACATATACATGAATCTGTAATTTATATACTGACAATATCAATTATCTATACAATTGGGTTTCAACTTGATCAATAATACCGTTTCCTTGTTGTTTTTTACACACATTTTTCATTATACCTAATGACAATGTTCCTTCACTTTTAGGTGATTTATACACAATTTAATCTATTGAGAAATAAGTAGATTGAATGTCATTTCATGAGACTGAAGTTCTTTGTCGATTTGAAATATGTATCATGCAATTAACATCGAAAAGTTAGTTTGCCAATTGGCGCGGCTAATATTATATTGGTCTTCAGTCAAAAACATTTCTGGTACTGGGTTATGAAATCGACATACATAAAAATAGATTATAATTTAACCGAATTTTAGACAGCTAGCCTGTCTGTCCTTGTATCGCTGCCATTATTAATTCCCCCACACAAAAATGCAAGACAAAAAGCCTAAACCGATCCGAGGTGGAAACCCGGTATTCATTTGTTGAGTCGTTCGTGTACTCGATTACACGGGAGAAAGCATGACTAGACGAGAACGACAAGAGCATTACAATAACGCATGATTGTGGTTTTAGTTATATGTTTGGGTTTTTCATGTTTATCTTTTTACAATCGACGGTTTCCGGACGCTTAATTTTTTTCTGCAACCATAACGTGACGCAAAAATGTTATAACCCATAGGAACACATAGGAATGGGTTATAGGGTTAGGGTTATGGTAAGTGCAGTGTTAGGGTAAGGGTAAGTGTTAGAGTTAGGGTTAGAATAAAATTTTTGAGTCCCGTTATGGTTGCAGAAAAAATTACGCTTGCCGGACCTGTTGTGCAAAACGGGGTATACCGTATTTAGGCTATCCGCGCGGTGCTGGGTTATAGATTCAGGTGAGATTAGGCTAGCTTGTGTTATAACGGATAAGAATGTGTTGGTGAGATTAGGCTAGGTTGGATTAGGTTAGGCTAGCTTGTGTTATAATGGATAAGATTATGTTAGGTTGGATTAGGTTAGGTAAGGTTGCGTTATAACGGATAAGATTATGTTAGGTTTGTCATGTTAGATATAGGGTTATGTTAATAAGATTATAATGTTAGGTTAATGAAAGGTTGGGTTATAGGCAAGATCAGGTTATATTGAGTTAAATTGTGTCTTAGATGCCAAAAAAAGGTATGTCTCAAACCACAATGCTGCCCGCACTCATGCTTTAAATATCTCTGTAGAAATAAGTATTTGATGGAAGAACTGTGTAATCAACAGTTTAAGTTACTGACAAATTTTCTTAAGTGTATAAGATAAGTTTTTGACCTAGTTTGAGTGGGAAAAAACACATTGGATTATAAAGAATATCGCAAGCCGAGACCAGATACATACTTTTTTGACCTAAGGGACCGTTCACAAACACTTGTTAGGGGGGTTGATGCAAAAAAGGGGGGCCTTAAAATCCTTTACCCTCCTAAGGGGGGCGGGCTGAAAAATTGAGCACAAATTGAGAATTATGTTTTTTCTTATTTTTAAAAGGAGGGGAGGGGCCTGAAGATCTGAAACGGGGGGGGCGAAAAATTTCAGCGATGAAATTTGTTTGCATCATGCCCCCCCCCTAACAAGTGTTTATGAACGGTCCCTAATATTGGGTTAGTTACGGTTAGGATAACAATCATGCAGTACCTTGGAAGGTGCCTCTAATATCAAAGTTAATATTTGATGCTAAAATTATGGGCGATGAAGCATGTTTTTTGTTTTAAAATAAAACGGGTATACATTAAAATGAGTGCAAGACCAGGATAGGTCTCATTTTAGGCCTTAAGGGATCACACAATCAACCTCACAATTGACAACGAGACTCCCTTCCAAAGAAAATGGCAGTTCCCTTTGGTTAACTTTTTTAAATACAAAACGTGCTAAGTATTGGGTTTTTTTTTTTTGTTAAGTTCCCTGCTCTCTAAAAGTAAAGGAGTGTGAAATTAGTGAAAGAGTTTAAGGGGGTACTACACCCCTGTGGTAATGTTGTGACTATTTTTGCATTTTTCTCAAAAAATAATAACACACTGGTAACAAAATTTATGTATATTATTGGGGCAAGGAATCCAATTACTATACTGAAATTTCAGTGACTCAAGACAAGCGGTTCAGTATATATGATTGGAAATGAGGTACATCCTAGCGGTACCTTATTTCTTATCATAAATAACGAACCGCTGGTCGTGGGTCACTGAAATTCCAGTGTAGTAATTGAATTCCTTGCCCCTACACTCTTAGAAAAAAAGGTTCCAGAGGGGGTTCTTGAAATGACAAATGGTTCTTGTTGGAACATCACATCTCCAAAGAACCTTTTAAGGTTCTTTATGTTCTTGAAAAGGGTTCTAAATAGCAAAATGTGGGTTCTATATGGCTATAGGGTTCTTCCAAGAACCATAATTTTAAGGACAATGGGTTCCAGACTGTCAACAAACACCTATGTTGCAATAATATACCTACACATGATAAATGAGTTTTAAATTAAATGTTTTTGTACTTTATCCTTTTGAACAATACTGTCTATAAAAAGTGAGCTTACTAGTTAATTTATTTGATATACCTCTTTCAATGATACACTGGTGAGAATTTCAATTAATTATTCCTGCTGCGTAACGATATGTAGTGTGCAGTAAAGCGGCCATCTAGCAAGTTCACATGTTGACACCATAGAATATATATTCTGCTTTTTAAACTTTTACCCCATAATTTCCCCCATTCTTCAAGCCATGCCTTTATCGGATATCCAATAAATGTACCCAAGATTGCCATCAAAATTACACAATCACAAAGAACACAATCTCATCGTTACTCTTCCCCCAGAAGAAAATCCATAAGTTAACTTGGAATTCTCCCAATGGAAGGACAGTCAACCAAATTGACCTTAAGGTTCTTTCTAGAACCCATTAAAAAGGTTCCATCAAGAACCTGTAGGGTGCTCCCAGTGGGACAAACTGCAAGAACCATTAATGGTTCTTGAAAGAACCATTAAGGTGCTTAATAGAACCTGAATGGGTTCTAGATAGAACCCTGTTTCATGGTTCTTTATAGAACCTCCACAAAAGGGTTCTTAAGTAGAACCTTACATGGTGCTCCCCACGGGACAAGCTTTAGCACCTTTTATGGTTCTAAATGGAACCTTTTTTTCTAAGAGTGTATAGGCCTAATATAAGTAACTTTTGCTACCACTGTGTTATTAGTTTTTGAGAAAAATGCAAAAATAGACACAAAAATCATTATTGTTACCAATGAGGCCGCTGGCTATTGGACCCGAGCAAATTATGTAGGCCTACACCAAGTTCGGTTGACAATACAGATCCTAAACTGTTCGTAACATTTTAATGTTTCAAATTCAGTATTAAGACAACTAAACTTTTATGCGCTATCAATCCTTCATTTCATTTTACTCGTGTAACCGAGAACACGATAGAGCGAGTACGTAGACCCCTATGTCGGGTTTCCACCTCGGATCGAGGTAGGTGTTACGGTATGTCTTGTATGTTATGCGAGGTTAAATTTGATTTCAGCTCTCTATTATTCGGTATAATGATAATCTAACTATTAAAAAAAAGCGCGTTTTATGTCAATTCCATCATCCCGTACCAGAAATGTTACTTTTATAGGCCAAGACACGTACGGCATCTCAAGGATGTCTCCTAGATATACCGTAACATTTAGTTTCTATCGGCTACAACTTCGTAAACCATAATGTTAATGTTCAAAACCACTAAGACTAGAAGGCCTAAGGGGCTGTGCAATAATTATGAGCACTGGTGGAGGGTAAAATGGGGGGGGGGGTGGCGAGCCGAAAGGGGGGAAAGCGATTTTTGGCAAGCCGGGGGGGGCAAGTGATTTTGGCACACATTCATGGGCACCTTTTAAATAAAACGCTCTAAAAAGGCTTAGGAAAACAGTACACAAACGCTTAAATATGCAAATTTTCCTGCTCGCAACACGTATCTAGGCCATTTAAAGACCCATTCAGTGATCCCAAGTGTAAAAAAAATAAAATTGTTTATAAATTGCTTAAAAATGAAGGATAAGTTTGGTATTTTTGAAATGACAAATTTGGCAACAACAAAAAAAAGGAAAACAGTACTGACGAAGATGAAGCCCATATTCAAATACATGTAGCTAATTTAGATACTGTCGGTATCTAAATTACAGATTCGTGTAAAATGTCTTATTTTGTCTTTAATACACGGCTTTCGGCTGAACCACTCGTAGGCTATGTTAGCACATCTATGACAATGACAAAGGTGATGATATTCTAATCAAATAAAAGTGAACAATCTTGCACGATCTGGATCCAGTTTGAACTTTATCTATGGCGTTGTCTTTTTTAAAGACATTTCTTGTTTACGCTTTGCATAGGCTCAAAAAGCAAAGAAAATCTTTCAATTAACACGGTAAGATTTACAATTGTCAGTGTTCAAAATCAGCTTGTAGAACATTCATATTATATTGGTAATATCCAAAAGTTTGATTTCACCTTATATTAAACATCTTGGAATTGGATCAACGGTTGCACGGTAGGCCTATTTTTTGTGGGACATGAGAGCGCATCAGACCATGGAGGTATATCGAATTGCATTCTGAATACGAGGAATCACAGATTCCAAATATCTGGAGGACTAATATCAAAGCTTATCAAATAATTTGTTGAATTCACGTTTCAATACAAATTTGATGGCAAATTATTAAAAAATGATATTTTTGATATTTCTAAAATTTTAAGATCTTTTTTACATAATTATGATACATATCATTAGATTTATAAAGTTTACTTTGAGTACTGTTTTATATCAAAAATATAAATTTTTAATAACGTGCCATCAAATTATTCGATATCAGAAGGATATTCCACGTATTCAGAATGCAAAGTGTCTGATGTGTTCTCATGTCCCACAAAGTACTGAACAAACGTTGTTATCCGCTCCTTTAAACATTAAATCTGAACATTTAGACATAATGACTTCCATAGTTGGTTGAACTTGGTCAGCTTTAACATGATAACAAATTGAGACATTTGCTTTTGAAGATTATGTTATGCATTAATTCTCATCAACACAATAATACCAAAAATCCAATATCAATTTTTATGGTTAATATCTTTTCAGCTCTTTTCAGAGTTTACGCCGTGTCAATGATTGTTGCGCGCGGGTTTGGGCCCGGTTTGGGGAGACTGGCTACAAATAGCAAAAATATACCGTAAAACTTCGTCTACAAGCATATAGGCCTACAGTGCTTTTTATGAAAGCTAAATTAATCCAGTCGCCATCCATCGACAGAAGTATAACATTTTGGAGTTCGAGCAAATAAATAACCGATACAAGTTCATAGAAACAAGTATTATTGTAAGACCAATCTATTGTTTTGGCATATTTTCGGCTGCATGTGTCGTATTAATTTAATTTTTTTTTTTGCAAAACGCTCTATATGCTTGTAGACGAAATTTTACTGGGATGGCGGGCACTCAACTTGCATTTAGTAAGGGTGTGCGGCGGGCCATCAAATTTTGTGAACTGATTTTCACTTTCAGAAACTAACATTTCTGGATTAATTGATCCGGGAGAAATTCTAGCTAAAGAGCTATTTAGCCCGAGTTTTCCTGAACAACTGGAGCATGATCCTGAAAATTATGAGACCCTTGGCCGCCGCACATGATACCTGTGTATGCATGTCATGTCAGTCCCCTTTCTCATCTTCTCTAGTTCTACTTAACTTTGATCAGCATGATGGTGTAAAGTGCAGGCTGTAGCATGTGTACAGAAAGAGTTCAGTCTTCCGTTTCGTGAGTGTCTTCAATATAAAGCAGTTCCAAGGTTTGGTACAACACAAATGATGTTCTTTCTGGAACATAAAACAAAAGGCAACTTCATAATGGTCAAATAGTTCGTGGCAAATAGACCATGAACGTCACAATTTTTCACTTTGTCATGATGATGATGATAAAATGATGATGAAGATGATGGTGGTTGTGGTGATGATGATTTATGTTCATTTAACTATACATGTAAATACTTTTTCTTCTACTATCCTCTTTTCATGTCATTTATTTCGTGACCGATTTCCTAAGAGCAGGCCTGCAGCCAGGGGGATGCCAAAAATGCCAAATGCCCAAAAAGTCACTTTTTTGACCCAAAAAGTCCCATTTGCGAGCGTGGCGAGCGAAAAAAATTGAGGTTTTTTATTTATGCCTTTTTTGGTCCAAAAATGTCCAAATACGCCCCCAGTCCAAAAAGGTCCAAATTTTGAAGAAAAAAGGTCCACTTTTTCAAAATCAGCACCAGCCCCAAAAAATTAATCCTGGCTACGGGCCTGCCAAAGAGTTTATGATGATGAATGAAGATAATGATGGTGTTAAAAGGATAGAATAATCTCAGAAATGATAATCTTCACAATCGTATACTCTGAAACAACTATTAAGATATTCTATCACCCGAATTATCTACAACGATGAAGAAGAAGAAGATGATGATGACGATGATGATAAATGTGATGTTGGTAATGACGATGGTGATGATGAATGTGAATAAAATTGAAAGCAAATGGTGATAAATAAACCTGATCATTACTTACCAATCTGATACTGGAATTTCCGAATGAATCGAACGGAGCGACGACGCGACGGTACCCCAGCTTGATTTCTTTGTTAATGAATTTTCCCGCCAGTTGGCCTTAAGTGGGTGCTACCACATCACCCATAATACATTTCGAGTAATCTGTATTTTTGTACAGGTGATTATCAGTTGATGCGGAGGGGCTCATTAACTCATTACTATTGCACATATGAATAGACCAATATACTTGTTCCCTATATTTCGGACAATGTTCGAGTCCACTTCTCTTTTAAAAGCTTCAAGCTCCATCATAGCTCTCGGCAAGAATTGTGCCCTGCACTTGATTAATTACATTGGTTGACCAAAAGGAAAAAAATATATAGAAAAAAAAAGAAACAAACAGAAATAAAAATAGAAAAATTAAAAATTAAAAAAACTATAAATGAAAATGTAAATAAAATAAAACAATTAAATAAAGTCAGATGAAATCAAGTTAGAGTAGAATGTGTAGAAAGTAAAGTCAAATAAAATTACGTAAAAGTAAAAAAAGTAAAGTAAAATTAAGTACAAGTAAGAGATTTGTTGACATAAGGGCATTAATTAAATAGTTATACTACTGTCAGAGAACATGCTACTACTAGTAATAATAAGGGTATTGACGAGCTGTTCCACACCGTGCTGATTGGTGAAGTAGCTATTTAGGCCTACTGCTGATATTTATTTTTGAATAAAGTAGCTACTCCTGATTAATGTAGTTATCTACTGCTGATAAGGGCATCGATTAAGTAGCTATCTGATCCTGATAAGGATATTGAAAACTTTCCTACCTGTACTGCTGATATCAAAACTGATTAAGTAGTTCTTATCTACTGCTGTATTGATTAATCTACTGGTGATATCAGTACATGATGAAGTACTTATCTCACTCACTCACTCACTCACTCACTCACTCACTCACTCACTCACTCACTCACTCACTCAATCAATCAATCAATCAATCAATCAATCAATCAATCAATCAATCACTCACTCACCAGGCTGTGTTCGACCATTGTTGGACGTAGCCCTCTTCTTGATTCGTCCACTGTTCTCTGTCTCTTGCATTTCATGTCCAAGTAGGTCCCATGTAGGCAGTAATGTTATCACGCCACCTCCTCTTCTGTCTTCCTCTTGATCTTTTCCCTGTTCTTGGTTGCCATTCTGTAAGTCGTTAGTAGTTATCTACTGCTCATAAATGTATTAATAAAGATGTTACCTATACTGCGGATATTGGTAGGCCTATTGATGAAGTAGCTATCTACTGCTGATATTGATGAAGTAGCTATTTACTGCTGATATTGTATTTATGAAGTACTTATCTACCGCTGATATTGGTATTGATGAAGTAGCTATCCACTACTGATATTGTATTGATGAAGTAGCTATACCTAAGGGTATTGAAGAAGTACGTATCTACTGCTGATATTGGTATTGATGAAGTAGCTATCTACTGTTGATATTGGTATTGATGAAGTACTCATCAACCGCTGATATTGGTATTGATGAAGTAACTACCTACTGCTGATAAGGGCATTGATGAAGTACCTATCTACTGCTGATATTGGTATTGATGAAGTAGCTATCCACTACTGATATTGGATTGATGAATTAGCTATCTACTGCTAATAAGGGTATTGTAGAAGTACGTATCTACTGCTGATATTGGTATTGATGAAGTAGATATCTACTGCTGATATTGGTATTGATGAAGTAGCTATTGGAGTATCTACTGCTGATAAGGGCATTGATGAAGTACCTATCTACTGCTGATATTGGTATTGATGAAGTAATCCTCAACCGCTGATATTAGTATTGATGAAGTAACTACCTACTGCTGATAAGGGCATTGATGAAGTACCTATCTACTGCTGATATTGGTATTGATGAAGTAGCTATCCACTTCTGATATTGTATTGATGAATTAGCTATCTACTGGTAATAAGGGTATTGAAGAAGTACGTATCTACTGCTGATATTGGTATTGATGAAATACCTATCTACTGCTGATATTGGTATTGATGAAGTACTCATCAACCGCTGATATTGGTATTGATGAAGTAGCTATCCAATACTGATATTGTATTGATGAATTAGCTATCTACTGCTAATAAGGGTATTGAAGAAGTACGTATCTGGTATTGGTATTGATGAAGTAGCTATCTACTGCTGATATTGGTATTGATAAAGTAGCTACCTACTGCTGATAAGGGCATTGATGAAGTATCTATCTACTGCTGATATTGGTATTGATGAAGTACTCATCAACCGCTAATATTGGCATTGATGAAGTAACTACCTACTGCTGATAAGGGCATTGATGAAGTACCTATCTACTGCTGATATTGGTATTGATGACGTAGCTATCCACTACTGATATTGTATTGATGAATTAGCTATCTACTGCTAATAAGGGTATTGAAGAAGTACGTATCTACTGCTGATATTGGTATTGATGAAGTAGCTATCTACTGCTGATATTGGTATTGATGAAGTAGCTATCTACTGCTGATAAGGGCATTGATGAAGTACCTATCTACTGCTGATATTGGTATTGACGAAGTACTCATCAACCGCTAATAATAATATTGATGAAGTAGCTGTCCACTACTGATATTGTATTGATGAATTAGCTATCTACTGCTAATAAGGGTATTGAAGAAGTACGTATCTACTGCTGATATTGGTATTGATGAAGTAGCTATCTTCTGTTGATATTGGTATTGATGAAGTAGATATCTACTGCTGAAATTGGTATTGATGAAGTAGCTATCTACTGCTGATATTGGTATTGATGAAGTAGCTATCTACTGCTGATATTGGTATTGATGAAGTAGCTATCTACTGCTGATATTGGTATTGATGAAGTAGATATCTACTGCTGATATTGGTATTGATGAAGTAGATATCTACTGCTGATAAAGTGCAATTGATAATGTAGCTATCTACTGCTGATACGGGTATTGATGACGTAGCTATCTGATCCTGACAAGGAAGTTGAAAACTTATCTACATAATACTGCTGATATCAAAATCTTATCTACAGCTGTATTGATTAAGTAACTATTTACTGCTGATATCAGTACACGATGAAGTAGTTATCTACTGCTGATAAGTGTATTAACATGATTAATAAAGATGTTATATACTGCGGATATTGGTATTGATGAAGTACGGTAGCTATCTACTGCTGATATTGATGAGGTATAGCTATCTACTGCTGATAATGAATTAATGAAGTACTTATCTACTGCTGATGGTATTGATGAAGTAGATATCTAGGCCTACTGCTGATAAGGCTAGGGCATTGCTGAAGTACCTATCTACTGCTGATATTGGTATTGATTAAGTAACTATCTACTACTGATATTGTATTGATGAAGTAGCTATCTACTGCTGATAAGGGCATTGATGAAGTAGCTATCTACTGCTGATATTGGTATTGATGAAGTACTCATCAACCGCTGATATTGGTATTGATGAAGTAGCTATCCACTACTGATATTGTATTGATGAATTAGCTATCTACTGCTAATAAGGGTATTGAAGAAGTACGTATCTACTGCTGATATTGGTATTGATGAAGTAGCTATCTACTGCTCATATTGGTATTGATGACTGCTGATATCACTATTGATGAATTAATTTAGTAAAACCAACGTTAAATTACACATGGTTGGTCATTCAAGTTTAGTAAACACAACTTTAATAATAATAATAATAATGCCTTGTCCTTGTATAACATCAGTATCTTACAAATAGCGGGCCAAATACTAGACTTCTCCGTAGTCCACTTGCCAATTGTGCATACTCTGAGCTACTCTGGCTATTACATTTAAGCTTAAAACGCTGATTTAATTAATGTGTGCACAATTGATAGATTTTCACAACTGATCTTTTCAGTCACCGTACGCCCTCTGTTTGTTAGCTTCCCAAGTGGACTACTGACTTTGGATTACAGTTAACATTTTTAACACGGGACTCTATGGAGAGTTAGGCCAATTTCTGGCCTAACTAAAATTGGTCATGATGTAATGCATCTTTAAATGAATCTGGCTTGTGATTGGTCGCCCAGATCTCGTTATTGTTTAAATCCTCCCGACACGTACTGGTAACATTAACTATAGGCCTACATGGTACACAACTATCTAGGGAATGTGGCGCTTTTGTGCTGGCGGATGAACGTACGCATCTAGCGCGTATTGTATCACCATGCTTAGTCTTGTGGTTAGAATTTATTGATAAACAAGTATGATTGACAGTGTGTTTTAGAGAACGAAGTCCCGGGGTACACAGGGGGTAAAGTTCTGCTTAAAAGTGAAAGTCCATAGTCGGTTTTTCGGATAATAAACTGGCAGATTTTAAAATTAGAATTGTTCAGTATTGAAGTGTCATTATAATTATGCCATTATGATATGTTGCATTCAATAATATAAGCCTACGTAGGTACCTATACTTTATTTTTACTGTCACAAATATAATTATATAAACTTTTTCATAACCATTTTATACTAGTATTTTGATGTAATAAATATCAGTATAATTTCGAGTTCAACTGAATGCGTTCATCATGATTAATAACATTTTATTTATCAAAAATCGACTATGGCATAGTCTAGCCAAATACAAGATACAAAAATATTCAGTAAAAAGCACTAAACAAGAACGTTTAACATTTAGACCATGAAGATCATCTTAATTCTCTTCACGCGGGTGTCGACTGCAGACGACATGTTTCAAAAAAAATTTAAAAATTCAAAAATTTCAGAAATGTAAATTTTTATGACCATATTTGGAATCAGCATGAAAAATGCATTAAAATGAGTACAAACAAGCCTAGTATTGGTTCAGTAGTTCTTAAGATAGCTCTTGATATTTTGAGAAAATATTTCAAAACTTGAACTTTTTCCATTGAAGCGCATGGCTAGCACGCAGAGCATTAAGCATTGGCGGGACCCCATTTTTCCTTCATCTTATTCCTTTTATAATAATGTGAATTTCAACTCATTCGACCTATACAATTACATCATGAATTATCATTTTGCTCTACAGATTTCGATCATCATGATCATTGCCGGCCACCTATCCACGCATTTCTTCTTAGGTTATTCTTTTCCCTTAAAAAAAACTTCCGCTGTGCCGATTTTTATGAAATTCCAAGATGGAAACTTCCTAACCAGACTTGTTTGATGATGACATTCTTCTAGAAGACAAAGGTGATCTTAAAAGCGGTCAATCTTCTTCTCGTTTTCCTCGTTTTCAGCTCAACCGGTGTAATGCTTGACACGTGAAAACTTCCGTCTGATGCGATACCAATCTGATCGCGTCTGCCAAATTATGATCAACCGGGACAAGACAAAATCTTTTCTATTAGATTAAAAAATGGTAATCTAATTAAGATTAGATCAATTTTAATCTATTTAGATAAAGAAGTTTTAATCTAAGCTTGGATTTGTCCCTCATCGCAATCAAATATATTAGCCTAACTTTTTAACATGATCTGAGGAATTCGGAGAGTAGCCCCGGGCCTATCATTTTCGGAAGGGGAGGGGGAGGGACTGGGGTTCCAAATTTACAAAAAGTCTGCGTCAATAAAATTGCGACCCCCCCATTTCGGCAACAACATTTTATGACCCCCCCCCCCCCACCATCACCACCGATAGGCCTATTGTAACACCTTACCCCCCGGCTAAAATTATAAAATAAACACACTAGGCCTATCTGTAGTCATCTTTCAACTCCCTACATTTTGGTCATCAACAATTTTATGACCCCCCTATTTTTCTTTCCATAACATTATGACCACCACCTTAACTTTGGTCAGTGGAGCGAGTCTGGGGATTTCAAGTGGGTCATTATTGCAAGTGCAATTATTTGGGCATAAGAGCAGTCCACCATTCAATGTGGAGGATAGACTTTATCGATTGATTTTGCTGTAGGCCCTGTATAATAATTTCCTGTTAAGCGCGCTTCAGACTCCGTATTGTACGTACAATATTTTATGTACAATACTTTTCGTGACGTCAAAAAGTATTACACGTGCAATAAATAGTATGTACCGGGAAAATATATATTTTGCTACAATAATTGGTTGCTTAATTGATACGGAGTTGCCAAATTTCTAAGAGTTGTAAATATAGTGAGTGTTCGTGCACGGAATGATGAACATCTTTTAATGTCTTCTTGTATTCAGCTGTACTTGAATTATTATATAATCAATGGGCACCTTTTTAAAGTTAATAATATTAATACTAATATTAATAATATTAAAATTGTAATAATAATATAAATGGCACATTCAGTTCTTATTTGTTTATTTATAGAGTATCTATTTAGGCCTATTTATTTATTTATTTATTTATTTATTTATTTATTTATTTATTAATTGATCAATTGATTAATTGATTGATTGATTGATTACTGATTGATTATTTGATTTAGAGATTCAATTATACTGATATTTAGTCATATATTGATTTAGTCAGTTTAAAAGTATTATTTGTAGGCCTATGTATTTATTCTGGTTTTGATTTTATTGATACTGATATTTTTGTTATTTTTTAAAGTTTTGGCATAGCATTCGTTACATTATAACACGCTGTGTTATGAATTTGCAACACCTTTTCGCCAGCCCATTCGGGGCTGGTACCTGTTTCAGGTTTGGGGTCAGTTTACTCAAGAGATTATATTTTAGTGGTATTGGAATGATTTTTTTTTTTTACTTTTTGTGGTTAAATTTTTTTAAAAATATTTTAATTCGATTTGTTAGGAAAAGTAAGTATGTTTTGCCGTTTCAACGAACGAAAACGAGTGAGTATTACCAAAGTTATGTTTGAACTAATTAATTATGACTTTAAAAGTTTAAAGGCCTAAATGTAACAATAATAGTTAATATATATAGCATCATATGGTCAGCAGAAGAAAATCTGACATCACCTATGATGTCATATCAGTGTCCTTGACCGGGGGTCCTTACTCCTTGACCACTGAACAGCGTGATATCATGTTGATAACAGATCTATAGAATCAAAATCTTCATCATATCCCGGATCATATCACAGATTCTCAACAATCTGTGATCATATGGACCATATTGATGTGAAAGTAGTTATGTATCAGATCCTGTGTCGTTTTATCGATACAAATGACTCAAAATGTTATTGATGAAATGGTTGCTATCATAAACATCAGTTTTGTCTTTTCAACGGGAAAAATCCGATGCAAAATAAAGTTTTTAGGGCCTAGCTATAATATGGGCATAATTTATGCATATAGTATTGAACAATGTACCCCATTTGACATGCACTTATAGATAAATAAATTGTCTTACTTTATTAATTTAATAACTTCTTTATTATAAATAAAATGACACATAACTATTTGATTCATAAAATTACATTCAACAAAATGATTGAAGAGAAAACACACAAGGCACTAGGCAGACTGTTATAGAATGGAGTATGTAAGATGCCATGTCCATAGCTTCGCAGGAGTTTCCGACTAGCAATCAACATGATCAGCACATTCAGAAAAACACAGTTTAAGAGTGAAGATTGTAGTGAGTAACCAGTCCTTTATAAATGTGCTGGCCACTATCTATTATAATATAGTAGGCTTAAACTATACATTGCGAATTAATTAAGTTATTTTAAAATAAAATGTACATGTAAGTTAACTCAAACCGGCAGTGTATATATCGAAAGCAGTGAAATCGGACAAGCGAAGATATTGAGTTCGTAAGTTCTGGTATTACAAAATTGGAAATTGAGATATCGTGGGTAAAAAGCTGAAAAGACAAAAAAAACCAACGACAACAACAACAACAACAAAACAAACAAAACAAACAGACCAGAACAATTTGGAGTACATGTAATGAATTAAAAGAGTTGACATCAGCGCTCGAAATAAGGCGCGTCCTTGCGTCAAATACCCGTGAAAGTAGGTACGGACCCGCAAATTTCCGACGGTACGGGTCCGCGTGACCCGTAAAAATTGAACCAAGCAAAGAGCAAAAAATCCTAGTTTTGTTGTTCCACTGAAAAATCCGATTCACATAATACGTACAGCTCCCTGAGTATACTTTCATTTTAGTTTCCCATCAAGTTTTCAACCCGGATCGCCGTAGCTAATTCTCATTCTTGAAATTTCAAAGGCAAGGGTTCGGGGTCGGACCCTTGAAAATTTGTGAGGACCCTTCAAATTTCAAAGACAAGGGTCCGGAGGACCCTTGGATGTTTGTTCTTATTTCGAGGCCTGGTTGACATGAGATTAGGAATTAATGTTTTCTGCTGTTTCAGTGTGCATGTTCTCATCGTTGATGGTTTGGTGGACTGCCATGTAGATGTAAGCGTGATCCTAAAAATGCCTTTCACATTGACCAAAACTAATTACAAGACCTCTTCTACATTGAGGCTGGCTTTCCCTTTTAAAGGGGATTTTTATTACATATTGATATCGTTGAGGCATGTTATGATGGTGTATGTTATAGACCTACTTATGATCATCACAATACATCATAAACGTTTTAATACAGTAACTTATACCTAATATGAATCGAGCCATTTAACATGTGCTTGTAGGACAACGATTTTGAATTAAACATTGATGATTTATTGTGATTTGTGATATTTTAATTTCGCTAGAACACCACAGTTAAGCGTCCAAAATTGTAAGTGGGTTTTCTTTTATGTTACCTCATTATTTCGCTAAATTACTCGAAAACCCTCCTAAGAGTTGTTGTTACTAACAAACATTTCATAATCATGATTTCGGGCAAAGAATAGCCAAATAGTTGACCGAAATCGTATATTTGCACCAGTGAATATTTGACTGAAATCGTATATTAGCATTACCGCCCCTTCGTGGCTTTATTGCAAGCCAAAGTGCTGCTAAATGTGAAACGAGATTACTTGAAATATATATTTCAGAGTTGAAAGAGTTTCAACTATACGAATATATTTCTGAAATATGTCTCTCTGATTGGTTGATTGTCAAGAGGATTACGGCATCCTCAAAGCCTCTTGCTGTAATTCTCTAATCGATATTGAAATCCATACAACCGTGTCAAATGAAATAGTCTCGAATCACAATTTGTGCACGATACAACGTTGATACGTCAGATTTCGGAATTGTATTAAAAATAGGCATAAATCACATTGAACAGGTTGAATGCTGGCAAAAGTAGATGAAATAACTATGGGTCGAATTTACATTAATCAGTGTCCTGGGCCAGGATAACATCATAGGACTCCTTCGAATTCTAAAACAATACTTCACCAAATGTCCTTGCTTTCATTTTCTCATTTAATTTGTTTTAATTTTAATTAATTTTAATATCCACTGGCTCGGTGGTAAATCCTGTATTGTTATGCCAAATATTTCTCGTCCATTACCCGTGTTAATCTATTTATTTACTAAAATGCACCATCTATTAAATTCCTGTAATACAACATGTACAATGTATAGGCCTAGTGTATTTGATAACAAATTTGTTTTTATTTTTGATTGGAATTTTGGTTCCATTACACGATTTCATATATATAAAATATGTTTGGGCATGGCGGGATTAGTATATGATTAAAAATAGACATACTCTTAGGCCCCCTTTTTTTTAATGTTTGTACATTATTAATATTAATATCTATGTACAAAATGCAAACGAATGTATAAATATTTGATTGTTTTGTAAACATTAAATTTGATGTTTACTCATAATTATGTCTGGAAAGTCATGGAAAAACTACTAAGGAGTATCGGTATTTAGTTTCCTGGGAAAGTGGATCAGATGGGCAGTGGTGAGTAAAAACATTCGCCCCAAATCTTTATTTGATTTTTATTTTTTTATGAATTTATTAGGTCTACTGGTAAAGTGCAGAAAAAAACCTTCAAACGCACTCTATAGGAGTTTTCATCAGCAGCAGTAGAAATTTCTCTTGCATAGATTTTCTGGTGACCTCGCTTGGATTTAGCAAACAATGAACCGTCAGGATTATAGCGCGTTATTTAATCTGATTCAACTCGTCGTGGCACGTGTATTTATTGCACGTGTAATACTTTTTGACGTCACGAAAAGTATTGTACATACAATATTGTACGTACAATACGGAGTCTGAAGCCCGCTTTAACCAGGTTTAAGTATTGCAAAGGTCGAATCATGTTTGTTGTGCAGCATAACTGCACTACCGCACAGCAGTCGACAGTATACAAATACAACATGTTTTGAGGGGAAGTAGTCAAAACTACTGGTCCCGAGGTGTTGGATGATTTGACTACTTCCCGACGCGTCAGCGGAGGGAAGTAGTCAAATCATCCAACACCGAGGGACCAGTAGTTTTGACTACTTTCCCGAAATAAAACATGTTGTATTTGTTTTACTATACCTCATAAATATTTTCACTATCACGGTAAAATCGTAAACAAACGTCAACATACACCAGTCAACGTGCCGGCCAGCATGGTAAATAAGCTTAATATTTAGCTTACCTGATTTTATTGGAGGATTTCTGTTCAATCAATTTACATTTTGACTTAAATTATTCTAATTTTCTTTTTAACATTCCATAAAATAGCATTTTGTTTCATAAAATGTCAAATTCGCGTGTAATTATCCATCGGTAATCTCAGCAAAATAACTGCAGCAGACGCCATTTTCACGATAAACACGTAAGCAGAATTACCGTTGTGCAGCATAATGCTACGTCTGAAGGAACGGCGACGCGCGGGGTCGAGACACCGTGTGGTAGTAGGGTGCGGAAGTTTTTATTATATCCCTCATTAATAGGCCTATATTCTCGTTCATTAATTGGTTAAACGAGTGTATGTCATCAACACCCTCATCAGCAGTAAATAGCATTACCAAGTATGTCATCCACACCCTCATCAGCATTAGATAGCATTACCAAGTAGGCCTATGTCATCTACACCCTCATCAGCAGTAGATAGCATACCAAGTATGTCATCTACACCCTCATCAGCAGTAGATAGTATACCATGTGTGTAGTTATTTATACCTTCATCAGTAGATAACATACCAAGTATTTCATCTACACTCTCATCAGCAGTAGATAGCATACCAAGTATGTCATCTATACCCTCATCATCAGTAGATGGCATGATATACCAGGTATGTCATCTACACCATCGTCAGCAATAGCTTGCATTACAAGTAGGCTTATGCCATTCAAATCATCAGTAGATAGCATACCAAGTATGTTATTTACACCCTCATCAGCAGGTAGATACCAAGTATGTCTCCTACCCCCTTATCAGTAGTTGCTGGCAGGTATCTCATCAGTAGTAGATAGCATACCAAGGACGATGCTCATAACCCATTATTTACATTAGCCACACCCTAAGCAACAGTAAATGCTAATACAAATGAGCTAAATACGACCACAGCAAATAAATATTCAACAAAATCAACATCTTATGGAATTGTAATGTTTAGATATGATGAATATCCTTTTTAATCGACATGTAAATAATTATATGTATCATTCAGGGGGCACAACACTAAATCAATGCGCCATTTGTGTAAACCTAATGAGTTCAGGTAAAATACAGAAACTTTTAGAGGTCTTTAGACTTATTAATCAGAAAGAGTGGCGAATTATAGCTTAAATGAAAGTGTAAAGCTTATACATATTATTTGAGTCGCCTAAAGTCGCTTTTTTATAATTATTGAAAAAACAGGTCCGCGAATTAAAAATGGCAGAATCGGGTTTGCAGTCTTGAGAGCATGTCAAAAACAGTGAGGGCGCTGTTCTCAGCCTCGTAGCGGGAAAACGAGGTGGAAGGACCCCCATACATTGAAACATATGTTAAACTTGTATCGATTTGCAATCGACTGGTCATCATAAAATATTTTAAAAGTAGCCCAAAAGGTCTCAAAATGAGGTGTTTTTACACGTGTTTCAATGGGAAGATTATTTAGTGGTGTGCGCCCTTCACTATCTCCCCTCTCTGGAAGGGGCCTGGTATAATGATATATCTTCCAACCTTTGTATACTAAATTATCACGTAATATCTCCTTTTAAATTACCAAAGTATGAAAAGGTTTATCAATTATTGAAATTGTGAATTAAATGCTATATTTAAAAATGTAAAATCTAAATGCATGTTTTAAAATTACCAAACTATGATTTTTTATACTGGGAAAGCAGAAATTTAAAAAAATGGAAGTTTGCATCCGATATCCTCGTCAAATCAAACTCCCTGTGGCCAATGATTAGTCAGCAATGCATAAATAGGGTGACGCCTTCTTTAATTATGCTATGCTTAACCAATCACAGGCAGTGAGAGTTTGATTGACAGGGACATAAGATGCAAACTGGTTTTTTTAAATACTGTATTTGATTTGAGTATAATTTGAAATTTTTTTTCAGATTAATGAGAACCAAAATAAAAACGAAGTAGGTTTAAAAAATTATCCTGAAATCCTGGAAAAAACTTAAATATCTGAATTTGTTTTGTACTGGTGGGGAAGATAGAAAAAATCTTGAATTATATACCCTGAAAACTTATATTCTGGGAAATGATTAAGAAATAAAATAAAAGTATAAACTAATGACAAGGTTGGTACAAACATCATTATACCAGGCCCCGATCCCATTTTCCCACTTAAGATAAAAACAAAATTATTCAATTGTAATAGTAGTGAATGATGATGATTCTGAAGCTGGTTCATGAGACTGTTGAAGTCCCTGGGTTTTAGCATTGTCTTCTTTTGAATCTTGTCCTGAGTTGCTCTGTGCCTGAATGGATGCCTGTAAGGTGGGAAATCAATCAATATTGCGAAAATGTTTTTAAGTTATATGCTAATTTGCCATAAATCCAGTCTGTTCATCATTAATTTCTGAATCAAATTCTTGCATTTTCCGTCGGTGAAAAAACCCTCCATATGAGAACTTTAATTTCACCTATAACTGATTTCTTTTGCTCTTCTCTAGAAATATCACCTGATAATTATATAACTATTAACCTGCTATATCATGCACATTCGAATGTTTGTGCTCAACAACTGAATTCAAGAAATTAAAGGAGGATTTCATGATCCTAGCAACCTC
Organism: Amphiura filiformis; assembly: GCF_039555335.1. Taxonomy (NCBI): domain Eukaryota; kingdom Metazoa; phylum Echinodermata; class Ophiuroidea; order Amphilepidida; family Amphiuridae; genus Amphiura; species Amphiura filiformis. The sequence goes on from NC_092633.1 coordinate 5,011,717, forward strand.
TTTTTATGACATTTTTCAGTAGATATCCATGAAATAAGCGTATTCCCAAAATTCCAGTTGATTCTGATTTTGCGTTTGCGAGTTATGCATGATTATGTGCATTACACTGCTCCATAGGCCACTATTGTAATTTTGTTCTGGTATACCAGAACGAAATTCAAATTTGGCGATATTTTTGCTAAACGAATTAATTTGCAAAAAATATTTGGTACATAAACATTATGTAGCCAGAGGTTTCCAGTGGTATAAAAATCTCAACTTTTTTTTGAGAAAAGTGGGGGGATGAGGCTGTGGATCACGAAATGCCCTTTTAAGAGTATCTTTACTTTTAAGTAATATTGACAATTAAAATTGTTAAGATTATTAGTCTCTTACCATAATAGAAGATGCAACAAAAATGGAGAAATCCTTGCAAGCAGCAGGCTGGAAAGAACATAATAATGATGAAGATTATTGTGGGGGAACTGATGATGATGAATACGAGGATGATGATTCTGATGACGATGATAATAATACTGGTGATAATTGTGATTTATAAATAATAATCCTAGATCGCATATATCTACACATCACTGTTTATGTATGTACACTAAGCCAAAAAAAGAAACTTGTAATTTTTCACAGGTCATATCTTAAAATCTTGTCCATCAAAATTAACCAAAATTACATACAGGATTACTTCAATACTCTACTCTAAAAACATGTCAGTAACCAAGTAGTTGTCCACCTGACACAACAGCAAAAAGTTAAAAACATTAAACAGAGTCAAAACAAACTTACCAACATCATCATGTCACATTTCAGTGCACATTTCTCTTGTGTCATTGAAACAAACATCTGTTTAACGATTCTCACAGATATCTTTTGCTGGGTGCCAATTATTGGGCTGTGAATGTGGTCCAGCATGCGTGCAAGTGCATGGTGGACATAACCGTAACTAAAGGACTTCATTATTTGTTTGGACATGTGACATGATGATCCTGGTAAGTTTGTTTTTGACTCTCCTTAATGTTTTTAACTTAATGTTGTTAGAATTGTTTGCTGTGACCTGTGATTCAAGATGCTGTTCTCACAGATCTGTTTTTTGCTGGGTGCCAATTGGGCTGTGAATGTGGTCCAGGAAGCTGTACCATATCAGTGCATTTTGCTGTTGTGTCAGTTGGATAACTGCTTGGTTATTGACATGTGTTTAGAGTAGAGTATTGAGATTTAATGTATTTACATGATAGTTGCGGGTGTCTTGGCTATCACTCACAATCAAACAAAATGCATCCAAAATTGAACACAGACAATGTGCTAAATGGCATGGTAGCAACGAAATGTTTTGTTATGCATTACCTGTGTAATTTCTGCGGATGGTGCAACTGCTGCATTCTAAGATAAGAAAGAATATAAAGTGAATTTTACATCATTAATATTATTTTGCAGTCATGTCATCAGAAGGGTTAAACTAGAGAGTCAAGACCCCAAATAGCTGGTTAGGGAAATCCGTAAATGATGGGCGCAGTATCAAAATAATGTGTCCCAATTTAAAAAAAAAATGCAGCAATAATAATTTAATAATGCACTCTCGGGGTAAGCGTATGTTGATGAGCACCTCTGTAACAAGCATCCATAAATTTGCAATTTCCCTGTAAATTTCAACATTCTTAAGTTTTACTAATTATAGTAAACAAAAAGAAATATTTCCATTCTTATACATAGGTCTGTATTTATATCCGAAGAAATTGCCATCTCAAATGATAACCAAAAATAAAGATATCTCATTTATTTACAGGCCCTAGTATGTATTTTTCATTATTACCTGCACCAGTTGTGATTCATGTGCTATCCGTGCTTTTTTGATTATCTGTGGTTTTTTGGCTATCTCAGGTTTTTTGACTAGCTGTTGTTCATGGACCAGTTGCTGTGGTATAGGACCAGATGCCAGAACGATGTTTGAGTCAGTCCTTGGTACAGGGAGCTGTAGCAAGACAAATTCAATAGACAACATGATAACTGTTGAAATGTCACATGATAAACTGATAACCTGTTATAATTATGCATATTCTTACAATGTCAAGTTACCGGAATTGATTAAACTAAGATTTGTCCTTTCTTTGTTGATAATATTATTAGCCCCTTACCATAATAGATGAAGCCAGGAAAATGGAGAAATCCTTGCAAGCAGCAGGCTGGAATGAAGATAACAATTTGATGATGATTTTAATAATGATGAAGATGATTATAATGATACTAATGGTAAGGAGAGTGGTGATGATGACGATGATGATGAAAATAATATTTCTGATAAATTAAGATTTTTTAATAATTTTGATACCAATGATTTATTAATAATCTATAGAACGGTGAATTCAAAGTTATCTATGATAAATTAGGGAACTGCATTACCTGTGTAATTTTTGTTGACGGCGCAACTGGTGCATACTAAGATAAGGAAGAACAAAGTGAGTATTTCACATCATTAATTAAGCAGTCATAACATTAGAGAGATAAAACTTTCATTCACAGCCATTAAGAAAAGAAATTATTGAAAAAGCCTGAAATTGAACAATAACTGGTGTCTTTATGCTGAATATTGAGCAAGAATTGCACACTCAGCCCATAGGTGTTGTTATTGAACAATGCAAATAGCCTTCTGGAGATATATGACAGACACAAATAAGTATGGGGGAGCTGCATTAAGTGAGTATATAGTCGTCAATTTCCGCATTGTACACACTTTAAATACTCCTTTTGTGTGCACATAATTATTATTGAAAAGACTTAAGTATGCACTTGGAATTGAAGGATGGAATACGTGGATAGAAGAACCACTTTTTACAGGCATCGCCTAATGTCCAACAGTATTACATGTAATACTGTTAGAATTAAAATGTATTTATTATGATTGTTACCTGGACATTCTGTATTTTCTTGGCCACCTGGGCTGTCTGTTGTTCAGGGGCTGCCTGCTGTGGCTGTGGTACAGGGCCAGTTGCATAGAAGATCTTTGATACAGGGAGCTGTAGCAAGTCAACATTAGACAACTTGATAAATAAAATAGCCAAACAGTGTAATCTAACTTTTTTCCATACAATACCAGTGATTCTAAATTTAATATTGCTAAACAGCACATAAATCTTACATTTGTTTTCATAATAATATGGTACGCATTTTATCATGTTTATTCTCTGATATATAGAACAGGGATCAGCCGCCATCACACTGCTAACTAACCCTGTATGCAGGTATTTTCAGCTTACTTATGCCGAATCACCAGAATTCATGAGTAACTTGAATTTAACAAACGGACGAATCGGTATTCAGCGTTCTGCCAAGCTCATAACAGTATAAACATATCACCTGTGATTGTAAGTTTAATATTACAAGAATTATTCATGGAAGCATACATAAATAGAGCAAATAACTTACATCACACATGGGAACAGGTTTGCCAGGCTGGACTTTCTTGGTATCTGTGAAGAAATTGTTATATTTTGGACGAACAGGCTGTAATGATAAAAATGACACACAATATTATAGAAATTAAAAAACAAAATGTAGCTCATGCATTAAATGTGAAAAGAAGGAAGCAAAGCAAAACAAAGCAAAAAGAAGCAAATAGTATGTATTGATTTATATACATATACTGTTGCAACATGAAAACACATAAGATTGAAAATATTTTGTCCTGGGTTTCATACGTGTCTGTTCAAACTTTGTCAGAAAAAATGGGAAGGATTGTTTTAAAATGTCAGCTTACCTTTGCTGTAGCAGCTGTCTCACATTCATGAACGACTTTGTTCTCCACTTTTCCATCAACAATGACACTGTCGAAGTATTTGTCAGGCGTGTCCTCTACGTCACTTATCTGTAGGATGCCAACCTGTTATGGTACACACAAAAAACAGCAGATTCTAGTCAATCAAACCAAGTCTTTCACAATCTCTGTATAGTCCACATTTGGGGCTGTTTCATCATGCATTGCAAAATATTATCATCCAACAGTCCAATGAGAATGTTTAATGCAGCGTGTATACCATTTCAAAACTTTTTGGAAGAATTAAGTGGTATCATTACACTTTGAAGTCTAATGTCTAGTCTGTGACATATTGTTTTTAATCAAGTTAAGCAAACTTGTTGTGAGCATTCCAAGAATTTAATAAATAAAAGGCATGTTCTCGAAGACTACAATTTTCTTTTTACATGTTACCAAAGGATCTCTCTCCATGATCATAACATGCTGGGATAGCATGGCAGTATTGTAGAAAGTTTTGTTTTCAAAGAGAACTGCATGAAATCCTCAAACTCACCTGGTTGGCTTTCATGTGATAGGGGAACAGGGTGTTGTAGCTTTGAGGAAAGAACAAAACCAGCCAGAATACATGTCCAGAGAGAATCACGGTCAGGTGTGCACAGTGCACTATTTGGGCCCTGAAAACCAAATCAAAGACACACTGATATTCTGATGCTGAGAATGAAATGATCTGGCAAAACATTACAAGAGCTACATGTCACTTACATTATCATTGTTTATTGTATTTCTTAAATTTGCAATGGTTATTCCTAAACAACACCAAAAATTTTGCCGAGCACTTTTTCTCCCTTAGAGTTGGTCCACATGTAAGCAATAGTGTTGCCTTTGTGGTTTGGTAATATCAATTAAAACCATTTTTAAATGCGATAAGCTACTTTTTTTGCCGAATAGTAATTCAAATTATACCCGATAATGACTCACCTTGAATATGATGATACAGCGCTGTTGGTAATCCAAATCATTAATGGTTCGCTCAAAAACCAAACCAAAAAGAATAGGCCAAAGTAGCAGTAAAAGCGCCCTTTACCCGGGTAATGTTTTACAGAGATGGTGGAAGCGTAAAGCACCCAAGCAAGACCTGTAATCATGGAAATTGTGACAAGTTGTTTTACATCATGTTTTCAAAAATGTTCTCTGAATGTTATAAAAACGTTTTTATGCCCTTTATATAAGCTGACATTTAAACCTTTTTTTGTTTTGTAAAACGTTATGTGTTTGCTGTGTTGGTTTGTACATAACTTACAAATGTGTACCAAAAATACAAAATTTGTACATCCGTACACACTGAAAACACATACAATTGAATGGCAGAGCAACTTGATCAGATTTTCTAAATTTACAATCTCACTTGTTTCCTTACCAAAGATATTTGTTTTACGTCATGTTTTCACAATGTTATTAAAACGTTTTTACGCCCTTTATATAACCTGACATTTGAACCTTTTTTTTTTTTTTTTGCAAAACGTTGTGTGTATGCTGGGTTGGTTTGTACATAACTTACAAATGGGTCCCAAAAATACAAAATTGTACATACACACTGAAAACACATAAAAATGAATGGAAGAGCAACTTGATCAGATTTTCTAGATTTACAATGTCACTTGTTTCCTCACCAAAGATATTCAGTCCAATTCCAGCATATGCTGCAGGAGTCTGGTTCACATTGAAGTAGTCCCTGTCATCAGCTAATGCATGTTGGTAGAGGTATTGGACTGCAGAGGCGATGGTGAGCAACACCATGACAATGGTGATCTTGATGCATCCAGAGGTAGAGATCTTGCCCTACAGTGCCAAACAGATATAAATTATCTTTAAAAAATAAGTTTTCAAAGAATCATTTATTTCAACATGTAAAAGTTGCAAAGTGTCAGGATTGCATAACAAGTCACCAAGAAATTAAGGTCAAGTTAAAATTATTTAATTCCATTTGAATTTGGATTTGGAGGATACCTTCTCTTAAATAACAGTATTGCGAACCACCAGCATACATAACTCGATGTAGAGAGTCTTTCCTATTCAGAGGAAATATTGCAATTACACACCTTATTGCCTTTTAACAATAACCATTGACACTAGCACATATCAGAGAAGATGTAAGAAAAGGATGGAGAACAGAATTATATCCTTGAGATAATCCCGTAGGTAATCCTGTTGCACCTATCATAGTCCTTTATTCTCAAGTGGTGGGTTAACCAACAGTTAACAATGAGAGGAAATTCCTGAACCTAGTTCAGTTGGGGATGATTTGAAGTGACCGCCAATTATGACCATTTGATATTTAATACCAGCAATGTGAAAAAAAAAAAAGAAATAATGTAGTGCCAAAATAATGTACCCTTTTACGGAAGGAGCAAAGTTTAACAAGTTATAACTCCGCTTCTGAAGTACGAATGTCAGCGGCGAATGTCAGGTTATTATTTCCCAGTCTTTAAAAAAAATTGCAGGCAGAGGTGGGAATCGATCTCGGTACCTCCCGGTTAAACAGCACTGTACAAGACCACTAGACCAACTAAATATCTGTTGTGAGATGTGTGACATTAATCTTTGATATTGCTTAATGGAACAAATCGCGGAATTAAATCAGTAATAAAAGAAATAGATTCTTATATAGCGGTCAAATTAGATAAAAGGGGAAATATTTGTCCCTGCTCAAAAGAAAATATAGGTTAGAAAATTATCAAATAAATTTAAATTACAAATTGAGATTTTATATTTCTTTCTTTCACGAAGCGACATTATCACAGACAAACACTGTATAAGCTAAAAACTCGACTCTCATCACTAGATGCTGTCATTTAGCTCAATGGTAGAGCATCAGATTGCTGATATCAATATCGTTGGTTCGAGTCCTCCTGCCAGCAATGGTTATATTTATGATTTTAATGCTACGCTAAAATTTGTTCAATTTTTTCGTTTATTTATTTATTTATTTATTTATTTATTTATTTATTTATTTATTTATTTGTTTTTGTTTATTTATGTAAATAATTTGATATATTTGAAAGAGGTATTTGAGCAATTTTATAATATTATGGGGTCATTTTTAACCCCCACCCCTCCCAACTTGCCAAACGCACAACACCTATGAGTTTGCATCATACATGTCATCATTAGTCACGATTATGCACTTTCAGTTTCCCGCGCGTTTGAACGGGAATTGGATTGCGTACTTTTTCGATGTCTAGTGAGCAAATTTTTTCATTATTTTGAGAAAATGATGTCAAATTTTCTATTCTATATTGTTTGGTAATAATGTCTTTTGCCAATAGTATGTTTAAAGTTGTAATTTTGTGTTTTTGATCGCAAAGATCGGATATTTTCGTTCCCGATTCGAATTCTGAACCCTTCGCAAGGGTGCCGATTTCGGCAGAACTTTGACGATAATTTTGCCTTTTTAGCCATATTATAACATTTGCTGAGGAAGACGCCCTCACTGAATTTTTAAAATTCCTTTTTTACACGATTAAATTGTACTTTATTAAACCAATATACCCTGCAAAAATCAAGACTCTAAGTGCTGTAGTTTTGTCAAAATCCGTGATTTTGAATTAAAGGCTGATTCAGCGCTTTATTATTACGATGGAATTATTAGTCGAACGCATACACGATGTTCATAACACACAGTACGTCACGGCGTACGGGACGGTGATATACACAACAAAGGGTCGTACCACAACATGACCGAAGGAGTGGTACGTATTGGCGACATGTGCGCTGGTAGTAAATTCCAATTTTCTTTGCTTTGCCGTATTTGTTCGGCTCAAAAATAAAAGGGATATATATCTGAAAGCTAACATTTTATGGCAAGGAAATGCTAATCTATTTTGTTTGAAAATGTTATAATATTGCTTTAATTTTGTTTCAACCGAGTCTTAAATTATCAAGCACAATACAGTTGGTACCACATTTATATTGATGAAATTTTAAAGATTTTTTTTCAAGTTTCTAACCGGCGCAAATCGTTAAGTGTGTATTTCCCATTGACATCCAAAATGGCGTAAGCCAGTCCTCAATATACATAGGTACGGCGTATATAGGAGTGGCAAGCGAGTCTATGTCATCATCATAAAAAATTAAAATTCAGGTCCCACAAAAATACAGTAATTGTGCAAAAGAGGACATAAATAATTTCTTTCTGCAACCATAATGGGCCGCAATATATCACTAACCGCATAGTCCGAGGCAAGGTTCATTATTGTCAGGGTTAGGGTCTTAGGGTTAGGGTCTTATGGTTAGGGTTAGGGGTTAGGGGTTAGGGTTAGGGGTTAGGGTTAGGGTTAGGGTTAGGGTTAGGGTTAGGGTTAGGGGGGTTAGGGGTTAGGGTAAGGGTTAGGGTTAGGGATTAGGGTTAGGGTTAGGATTATATTCGTATTTATTATACTAGTAATAGTATATTGTGTGTATGCAGTTTATTCCGTAATCAATAAGTATCATAAACAAACACCTTTCTGGCACAACGAATCATAGCACAGTCGTGTAGGCATTAGACTATGGATACAAAGGTTGTGGGTTCGAACCCCAGGTAAACCGTTATAGAATTTTAATTCTATCGATTTCTTTTTATTTGATTAAGTAAGAGGAAATAATAATGGTAATAAACTCGTGTTATATCTAGCCTCATAGGCCTATTAATTACATGTATGTACTATGTGTTATCGCATTGTGGCCCATTATGGTTGCAGAAAGAAATAACGCACGCCGGCAACTAGACTAGCCTACTATACAAAAAAATAGTATCAAATCTTTCCTGCTCAATCAATATAATACTTGCAAATAGATCATAGTTTACTAATCTAATCCTGTAATATAGACCTGTTATATCACCTGTATTTGCATGTAGAGTCTATACATGGTTTGTTATGGTAGGGATTAGTGTCCGATCTCTGTAATGTAATGTAAATGAAGCATATTGATATGCAGGAAGAATCGATCAGGGCGCTATCTATTAGGGAAAGATAAACACTATTCAAAATATCAATAGACAAGAAGAAAGGGATGTAGAGATTTGTAATTGAGTCATGCATGATTTAACAGAAGGTTCTTTCCAATTCCCAAACGTAATGCATTTGGCCTAATTTGTACCTTGTCAATGTGAATCCTTTGGCGATAAGGATCGAATCCAGGATGAATGTCAGCTTGGAAATCGTAGACAAAACATGGCCTGTGGATGAAGAAAATATAGAAAGGCATTCTATAGGCATTGAATAGAAATACAAAATAATAATGCAAGGAACAAAATAAAAAAGTAATAGAATAAAAAATAAAGGGAAGGTACACGAATGATAAGCTATCAGCAAATGCTGGCGTACCGTATAACCTTTATTACAGTCAGTCTGCAACAACAAAGAAACTGAAGTCTCAATATTCTCACCAGTAGTTTCAAGCCACTCCAGTGACATGTATCCAGTCCTCGCAAAATTCATCTGTGATACCACCAAGCATACCATACCAATGAACTGCGCAACTACACTCCAGAAAAATAGCTGAAAAGTTGAATGCAGCATTCGGCGGCTCTTCAATGTGGCTATTAAAATATGAAGAGACAGAAATTATAGTTAATACTCCCATCCTTAGATGTGTGGGATAGTTGTAAATTGATGAAAGTTCACTATGCTTCATAAAGCATTGTGTTTTAGGTTTAAAGGTACTTACATCGGCAGATGAACAACACGATAATCACTCCGACGTAGAGGCTCAGATAGGCAATGTTAGTCTGCAATATGACTGATGAAAACAAACAAAACAATTAAAAAAAGAAAACAAAGATTTTTCATAATATTAATTAATTTATAATAGTATGCACTTGAGGTAGAGTGTGAGTTAATGTGCAATCTTCTTTCATTGACTGTCTCTCTTACGCCCTTCCCTCCACCTCTCTAATGAATTTGGTACAACTTTGCAATTAGTAAATATGCTGGGGAAGTTGTAGAGGCCCATGTGTCTAATTGTAAATTCACACATAAAGCAGTACACATGAACACTGTTGACTTGTTGTCACCGTTAACTGTTAACACTGCTAGCTGTTAACACTATTAACTGTTAACTAACTGTTAACACTGTTAACTGTTATTAACACTGTTAACTGTTAACACTGTTAACTGTTCTTAACACTGTTAACTGTTAACACTATCTATTAACTGTTAACACGGTTAACTGTTTACACGGTTAACTTTTAGCACTCTTAACACTGTTAACTGTTAATAGTGTAACACTGTTACTGTTAACTTTTAATGTGTGCAATGACATTTATCATTCAATTTTTAATCAAATATTTTTTTAACAAGACTTACTCTTCTCATCTGCCGAGAAATGTCTTGTCAAGAACGCATCCCCATTGGTCATATTAAACTGGTAGGAAAGTTCTATTCCTGGTTTGCTGTAACTGCCACAATTCTGGATGGTGATATACCACCATCTTGGCCATTCGTAGTCCTTCCAAGTTCGGTATCCTTTGCAGCTGATATACTGATATGAACATGAATATCAAGTGGTTAGACAAAATTGTTTTGCTAAATTATGTCCTTAATAATATGTGAGCCTGAGATTTTAGCCTGTTAATAATACATCTATACTTTATTCCTTCCACTGTATAAGAATCTACAGTAATTATACGGTACCCTGCCTAATGTTATTCTGTAAAACAATGATAAAGCCTTTTGCTGTGGCTTCTGAACTTCACTGTTTTCTCATCTGTTTCCTTTTGTTCAAAACCTTCAGTTCTAATCCTATTTAGGCCTACCTTTAATATCGATTGCCATTTTAATACATTAAATCAACTTACTTAAAAGTGAGCATAAAAGTTATTTCTACTTACCGGGATGCCATTTTCGATGGTTTCTGTACACCCGTTATCCGTTGACAGTGGAATCATGACCATGCCACCATCACTTGCAATTTGCTGTTTTTCAGCGCACGTCTAAATTGAAATAATTATGATAAAATTAATAGATTTATTCTTCTGATTAGTATAATTTCATTAGGGTCCTTTTTCAGCCAAATCCTTAGACGTTTAGGGTTAGTAATATTATTGTTTGAGTGAGTTTGCACTAATTTGATAACAATCACCACTATTTAATTGATTCTTGTTACTTTTGTGCATGTTTTCTTCAGTAGGCCTATCTATATGTCTGCAACATCAAAAAGACACCTTGGGTATCAAATTAGCTCATTTCCCTGTTTACGCCACTTAGGGTATCAATATAGATATTTCAAAGTTGACGCCATTTAGGGTATGGTTTTTGCATGTGCTACGCCATTTAGGGTAGGATTTTGCACGTGTTTCGCCATTAAGAGGGTGCAATTTGGTTATGTGAAAATTCGCCATTAAGGGTGCATTTCAGAGGTGTTCAGACGCGGGTGGGAGGCACCTTTATGTGAGAGTGACCCCCGGAATAATATGTAGGCATAAAGATAACTTACCAACTTGTCCTCGTTTTTCCGGATATATGGCCATTGGTCTGGGTTAGCGTTATAGATTACTATGCGATAGTAATCATTCTACAGATAAATAAACAAAAATGACTGTTCGCATTAAGGGCTCGGATAGCGACGTTTTCACGTATTTCTTGTGGAACCTGAGAGCACATCAGACATATCAAAATGCATATTGAAAACAAGGAATGTCCTTCTGATATCATTTATTTTTACTATTTATTTATTTTCTAATTAAATAACATTCAACATACAAACTGTTTAATAAACAGCTTAATTATAGGCCTACCTTATGAGATACGGTTTTATCACTTTCACCGGCATGCTGGCGATGGTCATTGACATCGATCATGGCATCACCCTGGTCTACAGATACGGTACTATGAGATGTAGCCGTTGGCTCACTGTTGTCATCTATGAACTGTGAAGTAGAGAGATAATGATAGTGGTGATGACGATGATGAAATGGAAGTCAATGTAATCATGACGGAATCAACGATAAAGAGCCGGTCAACTTCCCACACTCTGTTCAAAATGCCAGGACAAATATTGACCAAATAGGCCTAATCTACTTTTATTTTTTATTTTTTGGATGTATCTAGAAAGGATACAATTCAACATGAGAAATAATAGGCATGTCTTGTTCTACTACTAATAAAATACTAATAAACTGCATTCGCATCTGAAACAACTGCAAATAAAGTCTGTTAGAAAGAAGTGCCGCCATACACGATGGATCAGTCTTACAAGTGGATTGGTTTTCTCAAGTGAAAACAAAAAATATTACTTACTTTTTTTTTTTTACCTCGTAGGTGAATCTCGCTTCGAGGCTAGGTTCGAAGACGAAACGTGACACGAAAAAGGTGTCCTGTAAAAAGACAAAGGAAACATAAAAAAGTTTCAGGGGGTAGCACTCATAAATACGTAGGCCTATCCCCAAGGTAGGGGTACCATTGGGGTTATAGGTAAAGTGTTTGGATAGTTGAAAATAAAGGAGGGGAAGCATTTATAGACGATTAGGGCACACAATCCTATTAGGCATATTTGAAATATAATCATTATGCAATCAAATGGCTTAGAAAAATAAAGTCACAACAGATAATCTAGAGTTTGGGGAAGGGGATAACAATTTCGGGGCAAAGGCGAACAATATATTTCGGTTGTATCATTTTGTTAGAAACTGTGTTTAAAGTCGACGAGCTTAATAACAATGTGTACGTGTATACATGTAAAGGCCAAAAATCTGATGTTTTCCACAATTTTGGCCACATGACCGAGGTGAATTTGGTCAAAAACGGACACCGGGGGGGACTTTTGATGTGTCAGCGCAGCGGGCACTCCCCACCCCTCCACCACCACCACCGCTTGCTCATGTGCTACGCTACTGGGACCGAACAATCCTTGGACACCTCCGAATTGATGCAGATGTATCAGGATTTAGGCCGACTCGTGAAGATAGGATTGCCGGGAATTATTGTATTACTATAGGCTAAAAAAAACCCTTTTATTTTCTCAAATCTATTTTGTTTATTTGTTTGTAGGCCTATGTCTGTTTGTTTGTTTAAACAGTTGCCTCGTGCATGAATATATTGTTTTGGGTATGATTTAGGCATATGCCGATGCAATGAGGAATAAAAGTTGGTTAGGCCTATTCACATGTGCTGCCGTGCCCTCGCCAAAAATGCGAAAGTTTATCAAATAGGCCTAATTAACCGAATGATCAACATGATGACACCTTCCTAACTATATGACATCAACAAAAGTGGTTATTTAAGAAGTTACAGATTTACTCACCAACTTCGTGCCGATCTCACCGGTAACTGTGCGGGCTTCTACTCGCACAACTGCTGCACTCAGCAGGAAAACTGCTGGAGCAAATATCATCATCAAAAGTCGAAGATGGACCATTTTGTTGATCCAACTCTGCTCAAAGGCTCGATGTTGTAAGCCTACTATTCTTATTATAAAACGTTAAACGCAAATCGGTTAAAATCTGTCAAACAGAATCAAGAAAACTGATCCTTCGCAACAGATCAAAACTATCGCAACTCACTTCAACTCCTCCTCTACAACAAACAAACCGCACAAATCGTCGCCATGGACGTTGGCAAGACGCGTTACTGTAGCAGCGCGTATTATGATCGCGCCATCGCGCGCAAATAATGATCTCCAAGGAAAGTACGCCGTTTTTGACGCGAATTTTGACGCCCAAATTCCTGGACGCTTCTGTGCTGGCATTGAATGGCTGCAAGATGTTATAAATAGGCATACATGATAGGCGTACGTCTGCAAAATTATTGACTACTTATCGCTTCGTTTTCTTAGCAAATTTTATAGATCTGTAGTTCGACCAAGGCAGTATAGCGGAATGAACATTATTGTCAAAATGAACCACTTTTTGTGACATATTGGGATACACTGAATGGTTGACCTGATTGACAGCCGCACACCCTCCACTTTACCCCATCAAAATGCACATTTTAGCATCAGGTAAACGCTTGTGTTTTTTTCATTAAGATAGGCCTATTGAAATTAGGCATTCTAAATCGACATAGGCCTATTTGCGAAGAAATCATCAAAAATATGTTGAATTAGTCTCGAATGTGGAACAGGCCTTACGTTTGAGACGAATTCGACAGCTTGTTGATCGTATCTTCGGAAATGTACCGATTTGGAACTCCTAATATCATTCGATATCGAAATTTTACGTGACTATGGATTTAAAAATCTGTATATATAGGCTATACCAGTAACCCGCTGTATAAAATGTTAATAGTTCCATAAGGAATTAGTCACGTTTACAAGAAACAATGTGTTCTTTTTGCATGAATGCTTGAAAGGGACGACATAAAATATTAAGATGTACCGAACAAATATTGCTAAAAACTCACGTTTTTGGGATTTTCTTCATAACTGTTGTTTTTACACCAAATCTATATTTATATTAAGATTCATTGATGTCTTGCCTTTATAAAAATGTATACTTTTATATGTCTTGCGCGAATAATTACAAAGTTATTGTACTTTTACTACATGCATGTCTGAGAGTACACAGCTACCTTAATGAAGATAACATTCAGTGATAGAGGTGGTGTTATCTACTGAAGATAGCATTCAGTGATAGAGTCCGTGCTATCTACTGAAGATAGCATCCAGTGATAGAGTCTATGCTATCTACTGAAGATAGTAGGCCTATCCAGTGATAGAGTCCATGCTATCTACTGAAGATAGCATTCAGCGATAGCATCAAGTGATATAGTCCGAGCTATACTGAAGATAGCACCTTATCCCCGGACCTTATCATAATCTGCTGGGGCTGGTACCAGTTATTCTAAAAAATTAAAAGCAGGTGAGCCGATATTTGGAAAATAGAATTCTTTAAAATCTACGTGTAACGCAAAATGTCGTCCCTTTCAAGCATTCATGCAAAAAGAACACATTGTTTCTTGTAAACGTGACTAATTCCTTATGGAACTATTAACATTTTATACAGCGGGTTACTGGTATAGTCTATATAATACAGATTTTTTAAATCCATAGTCACGTAAAATTTCGATATCGAATGATATTAGGAGTTCCAAATCGGTACATTTCCGAAGATACGATCAACAAGCTGTCAAATTCGTCTCAAACGTAAGGCCTGTTCCACATTCGAGACTAATTCAACATATTTTTGATGATTTCTTCGCAAATAGGCCTATGTCGATTTAGAATGCCTAATTTCAATAGGCCTATCTTAATGAAAAAAACATGAGCGTTTACCTGATGCTAAAATGTGCATTTTGATGGGGTAAAGTGGAGGGTGTGCGGCTGTCAATCAGGTCAACCATTCAGTGTATCCCAATATGTCACAAAAAGTGGTTCATTTTGACAATAATGTTCATTCCGCTATACTGCCTTGGTCGAACTACAGATCTATAAAATTTGCTAAGAAAACGAAGCGATAAGTAGTCAATAATTTTGCAGACGTACGCCTATCATGTATGCCTATTTATAACTTCTTGCAGCCATTCAATGCCAGCACAGAAGCGTCCGATTTTGAACGGGAATTTGGGCGTCAAAATTCGCGTCAAAAACGGCGTACTTTCCTTGGAGATCATTATTTGCGCGCGATGGCGCGATCATAATACGCGCTGCTACAGTAACGCGTCTTGCCAACGTCCATGGCGACAATTTGTGCGGTTTGTTTGTTGTAGAGGAGGAGTTGAAGTGAGTTGCGATAGTTTTGATCTGTTGCGAAGGATCAGTTTTCTTGATTCTGTTTGACAGATTTTAACCGATTTGCGTTTAACGTTTTATACTAAGTATAGTAGGCTTACAACATCGAGCCTTTGAGCAGAGTTGGATCAACAAAATGGTCCATCTTCGACTTTTGATGATGATATTTGCTCCAGCAGTTTTCCTGCTGAGTGCAGCAGTTGTGCGAGTAGAAGCCCGCACAGTTACCGGTGAGATCGGCACGAAGTTGGTGAGTAAATCTGTAACTTCTTAAATAACCACTTTTGTTGATGTCATAGGCCTATAGTTAGGAAGGTGTCATCATGTTGATCATTCGGTTATTTGATAAACTTTCGCATTTTTGGCGAGGGCACGGCAGCACATGTGAATAGGCCTAACCAACTTTTATTCCTCATTGCATCGGCATATCCCTAAATCATACCCAAAACAATATATTCATGCACGGGGCAACTGTAACAGACATAGGCCTACAAACAAATAAACAAAATAGATTTGAGAAAATAAAAGGGTTTTTTTTAGCCTATAGTAATACAATAATTCCCGGCAATCCTATCTTCACGAGTCGGCCTAAATCCTGATACATCTGCATCAATTCGTAGGTGTCCAAGGATTGTTCGGTCCCAGTAGCGTAGCACATGAGCAAGCGGTGGTGGTGGTGGAGGGGGTGGGGAGTGCCCGCTGCGCTGACACATCAAAAGTTCCCCCCCCCCCCCCCCCCCAGGTGTCCGTTTTTTGACCAAATTCACCTCGGTCATGTGGCCAAAATTGTGGAAAACATCAGATTTTTGGCCTTTACATGTATACACGTACACATTGTTATTAAGCTCGTCGACTTTAAACACAGTTTCTAACAAAATGATACAACCGAAATATATTGTTCGCCTTTGCCCCCGAAATTGTTATCCCCCTTCCCCCAAACTCTAGATTATCTGTTGTGACTTTATTTTTCTAAGCCATTTGATTGCATAATGATTATATTTCAAATATGCCTAATAGGATTGTGCGCCCTAATCGTCTATAAATGCTTCCCCTCCTTTATTTTCAACTATCCAAACACTTTACCTATAACCCCAATGGTACCCCTACCTTGGGGATAGGCCTACGTATTTATGAGTGCTACCCCCTGAAACTTTTTTATGTTTCCTTTGTCTTTTTACAGGACACCTTTTTCGTGTCACGTTTCGTCTTCGAACCTAGCCTCGAAGCGAGATTCACCTACGAGGTAAAATTAAAAAAAGTAAGTAATATTTTTTGTTTTCACTTGAGAAAACCAATCCACTTGTAAGACTGCTCCATCGTGTATGGCGGCACTTCTTTCTAACAGACTTTATTTGCAGTTGTTTCAGATGCGAATGCAGTTTATTAGTATTTTATTAGTAGTAGAACAAGACATGCCTATTATTTCTCATGTTGAATTTTATCCTTTCTAGATACATCCAAAAAATAAAAAATAAAAGTAGATTAGGCCTATTTGGTCAATATTTGTCCCGGCATTTTGAACAGAGTGTGGGAAGTTGACCGGCTCTTTATCGTTGATTCCGTCATGATTACATTGACTTCCATTTCATCATCGTCATCACCACTATCATTATCTCTCTACTTCACAGTTCATAGATGACAACAGTGAGCCAACGGCTACATCTCATAGTACCGTATCTGTAGACCAGGGTGATGCCATGATCGATGTCAATGACCATCGCCAGCATGCCGGTGAAAGTGATAAAACCGTCTCTCGTAAGGTAGGCCTATAATTAAGCTGTTTATTAAACAGTTTGTATGTTGAATGTTATTTAATTAGAAAATAAATAGGCCCCTAAATAGTACAAATAAATGATATCAGAAGGACATTCCTTGTTTTCAATATGCATTTTGATATGTCTGATGTGCTCTCAGGTTCCACAAGAAATAGGCCTACGTGAAAACGTCGCTATCCGAGCCCTTAATGCGAACAGTCATTTTTGTTTATTTATCTGTAGAATGATTACTATCGCATAGTAATCTATAACGATAACCCAGACCAATGGCCATATATCCGGAAAAACGAGGACAAGTTGGTAAGTTATCTTTATGCCTACATATTATTCCGGGGGGGGGGGGGTCACTCTCACATAAAGGTGCCTCCCACCCGCGTCTCAACACCTCTGAAATGCACCCTTAATGGCGAATTTTCACATAACCAAATTGCACCCTCTTAATGGCGAAACACGTGCAAAATCCTACCCTAAATGGCGTAGCACATGTAAAAACCATACCCTAAATGGCGTCAACTTTGAAATATCTATATTGATACCCTAAGTGGCGTAAACAGGGAAATGAGCTAATTTGATACCCAAGGTGTCTTTTTGATGTTGCAGACATATAGATAGGCCTACTGAAGAAAACATGCACAAAAGTAACAAGAATCAATTAAATAGTGGTGATTGTTATCAAATTAGTGCAAACTCACTCAAACAATAATATTACTAACCCTAAACGTCTAAGGATTTGGCTGAAAAAGGACCCCTAATGAAATTATACTAATCAGAAGAATAAATCTATTAATTTTATCATAATTATTTCAATTTAGACGTGCGCTGAAAAACAGCAAATTGCAAGTGATGGTGGCATGGTCATGATTCCACTGTCAACGGATAACGGGTGTACAGAAACCATCGAAAATGGCATCCCGGTAAGTAAAAATAACTTTTATGCTCACTTTTAAGTAAGTTGATTTAATGTATTAAAATGGCAATCGATATTAAAGGTAGGCCTAAATAGGATTAGAACTGAAGGTTTTGAACAAAAGGAAACAGATGAGAAAACAGTGAAGTTCAGAAGCCACAGCAAAAGGCTTTATCATTGTTTTACAGAATAACATTAGGCAGGGTACCGTATAATTACTGTAGATTCTTATACAGTGGAAGGAATAAAGTATAGATGTATTATTAACAGGCTAAAATCTCAGGCTCACATATTATTAAGGACATAATTTAGCAAAACAATTTTGTCTAACCACTTGATATTCATGTTCATATCAGTATATCAGCTGCAAAGGATACCGAACTTGGAAGGACTACGAATGGCCAAGATGGTGGTATATCACCATCCAGAATTGTGGCAGTTACAGCAAACCAGGAATAGAACTTTCCTACCAGTTTAATATGACCAATGGGGATGCGTTCTTGACAAGACATTTCTCGGCAGATGAGAAGAGTAAGTCTTGTTGAAAAATATTTGATTAAAAATTGAATGAGAAATGTCATTGCACACATTAAAAGTTAACAGTAACAGTGTTACACTATTAACAGTTAACAGTGTTAAGAGTGCTAAAAGTTAACCGTGTAAACAGTTAACCGTGTTAACAGTTAATAGTGTTAACAGTTAACAGTGTTAAGAACAGTTAACAGTGTTAACAGTTAAACAGTGTTAATAACAGTTAACAGTGTTAACAGTTAGTTAACAGTTAATAGTGTTAACAGCTAGCAGTGTTAACAGTTAATATTGTTAACGAGTCAACAGTGTTCATGTGTACTGCTTTATGTGTGAATTTACAATTAGACACATGGGCCTCTACAACTTCCCCAGCATATTTACTAATCTCTATTGCAAAGTTGTACCAAATTCATTAGAGAGGTGGAGGGAAGGGCGTAAGAGAGACAGTCAATGAAAGAAGGTTGCACATTAACTCACACTCTACATCAAGTGCATACTACTATAAATTAATTAATATTATGAAAAATCTTTGTTTCTTTTTTAATTGTTTTGTGATTGTTTTGTTTGTTTTCATCAGTCATATTGCAGACTAACATTGCCTATCTGAGCCTCTACGTCGGAGTGATTATCGTGTTGTTCATCTGCCGATGTAAGTACCTTTAAACCTAAAACACAATGCTGAAGCATAGTGAACTTTCATCAATTTACAACTATCCCACACATCTAAGGATGGGAGTATTAACTATAATGTCTGTCTCTTCATATTTTAATAGCCACATTGAAGAGCCGCCGAATGCTGCATTCAACTTTTCAGCTATTTTTCTGGAGTGTAGTTGCGCAGTTCATTGGTATGGTATGCTTGGTGGTATCACAGATGAATTTTGCGAGGACTGGATACATGTCACTGGAGTGGCTTGAAACTACTGGTGAGAATATTGAGACTTCAGTTTCTTTGTTGTTGCAGACTGACTGTAATAAAGGTTATACGGTACGCCAGCATTTGCTGATAGCTTATCATTCGTGTACCTTCCCTTTATTCTATTACTTTTTTATTTTGTTCCTTGCATTATTATTTTGTATTTCTATTTAATGCCTATAGAATGCATTTCTATATTTTCTTCATCCACAGGCCATGTTTTGTCTACGATTTCCAAGCTGACATTCATCCTGGATTCGATCCTTATCGCCAAAGGATTCACATTGACAAGGTACAAATTAGGCCAAATGAATTAAATAATTTTAACTTGACCTTAATATCTTGGTGACTTGTTATGCAATCCTGACACTTTACAACTTTTACATGTTGAAATAAATGATTCTTTGAAAACTTATTTTTTTAAAGATAATTTATATCTGTTTGGCACTGTAGGGGCAAGATCTCTACCTCTGGATGCATCAAGATCACCATTGTCATGGTGTTACTCACCATCGCCTCTGCAGTCCAATACCTCTACCAACATGCATTAGCTGATGACAGGGACTACTTCAATGTGAACCAGACTCCTGCAGCATATGCTGGAATTGGACTGAATATCTTTGGTGAGGAAACAAGTGACATTGTAAATCTAGAAAATCTGATCAAGTTGCTCTTCCATTCATTTTTATGTGTTTTCAGTGTGTATATGTACAATTTTGTATTTTTGGGACCCATTTGTAAGTTATGTACAAACCAACCCAGCATACACACAACGTTTTGCAAAAAAAAAAAAGGTCAAATGTCAGGTTATATAAAGGGCGTAAAAACGTTTTAATAACATTGTGAAAACATGACGTAAAACAAATATCTTTGGTAAGGAAACAAGTGAGATTGTAAATTTAGAAAATCTGATCAAGTTGCTCTGCCATTCAATTGTATGTGTTTTCAGTGTGTACGGATGTACAAATTTTGTATTTTTGGTACACATTTGTAAGTTATGTACAAACCAACACAGCAAACACATAACGTTTTACAAAACAAAAAAAAGGTTTAAATGTCAGCTTATATAAAGTGCATAAAAACGTTTTAATAACATTCAGAGAACATTTTTGAAAACATGATGTAAAACAACTTGTCACAATTTCCATGATTACAGGTCTTGCTTGGGTGCTTTACGCTTCCACCATCTCTGTAAAACATTACCCGGGTAAAGGGCGCTTTTACTGCTACTTTGGCCTATTCTTTTTGGTTTGGTTTTTGAGCGAACCATTAATGATTTGGATTACCAACAGCGCTGTATCATCACATTCAAGGTGAGTCATTATCGGGTATAATTTGAATTACTATTCGGCAAAAAAAGTAGCTTATCGCATTTAAAAATGGTTTTAATTGATATTACCAAACCACAAAGGCAACACTATTGCTTACATGTGGACCAACTCTATAAGGGAGAAAAAGTGCTCGGCACAATTTTTGATGTTGTTTAGGAATAACCATTGCAAATTTAAGAAATACAATAAACATTAAACAATGATAATGTAAGTGACATGTAGCTCTTGTAATGTTTTGCCAGATCATTTCATTCTCAGCATCAGAATATCAGTGTGTCTTTGATTTGGTTTTCAGGGCCCAAATAGTGCACTGTGCACACCTGACCGTGATTCTCTCTGGACATGTATTCTGGCTGGTTTTGTTCTTTCCTCAAAGCTACAACACCCTGTTCCCCTATCACATGAAAGCCAACCAGGTGAGTTTGAGGATTTCATGCAGTTCTCTTTTGAAAACAAAACTTTCTACAATACTGCCATGCTATCCCAGCATGTTATGATCATGGGAGAGAGATCCTTTGGTAACATGTAAAAAGAAAATTGTAGTCTTCGAGAACATGCCTTTTATTTATTAAATTCTTGGAATGCTCACAACAAGTTTGCTTAACTTGATTAAAAACAATATGTCACAGACTAGACATTAGACTTCAAAGTGTAATGATACCACTTAATTCTTCCATAAAGTCATGAAATGGTATACACGCTGCATTAAACATTCTCATTGGACTGTTGGATGATAATATTTTGCAATGCATGATGAAACAGCCCCAAATGTGGACTATACAGAGATTGTGAAAGACTTGGTTTGATTGACTAGAATCTGCTGTTTTTTGTGTGTACCATAACAGGTTGGCATCCTACAGATAAGTGACGTAGAGGACACGCCTGACAAATACTTCGACAGTGTCATTGTTGATGGAAAAGTGGAGAACAAAGTCGTTCATGAATGTGAGACAGCTGCTACAGCAAAGGTAAGCTGACATTTTAAAACAATCCTTCCCATTTTTTCTGACAAAGTTTGAACAGACACGTATGAAACCCAGGACAAAATATTTTCAATCTTATGTGTTTTCATGTTGCAACAGTATAAGTATATAAATCAATACATACTATTTGCTTCTTTTTGCTTTGCTTTGGTTTGCTTCCTTCTTTTCACATTTACTGCATGAGCTACATTTTGTTTTTAATTTCTATAATATTGTGTGTCATTTTTTTATCATTACAGCCTGTTCGTCCAAAATATAACAACTTCTTCACAGATACCAAGAAAGTCCAGCCTGGCAAACCTGTTCCCATGTGTGATGTAAGTTATTTGCTCTATTTATGTATGCTTCCATGAATAATTCTTGTAATATTAAACTTACAATCACAGGTGATATGTTTATACTGTTATGAGCTTGGCAGAACGCTGAATACCGATTCGTCCGTTTGTTAAATTCAAGTTACTCATGAATTCTGGTGATTCAGCATAAGTAAGCTGAAAATACCTGCATACAGGGTTAGTTAGCAGTGTGATGGCGGCTGATCCCTGTTCTATATATCAGAGAATAAACATGATAAAATGCGTACCATATTATTATGAAAACAAATGTAAGATTTATGTGCTGTTTAGCAATATTAAATTTAGAATCACTGGTATTGTATGGAAAAAGTTAGATTACACTGTTTGGCTATTTTATTTATCAAGTTGTCTAATGTTGACTTGCTACAGCTCCCTGTATCAAAGATCTTCTATGCAACTGGCCCTGTACCACAGCCACAGCAGGCAGCCCCTGAACAACAGACAGCCCAGGTGGCCAAGAAAATACAGAATGTCCAGGTAACAATCATAATAAATACATTTTAATTCTAACAGTATTAATACTGTTGGACATTAGGCGATGCCTGTAAAAAGTGGTTCTTCTATCCACGTATTCCATCCTTCAATTCCAAGTGCATACTTAAGTCTTTTCAATAATAATTATGATACCAGTGTGCACACAAAAGGAGTATTTAAAGTGTGTAAAATGCGGATATTGACGACTATATACTCACTTAATGCAGCTCCCCCATACTTATTTGTGTCTGTCATATATCTCCAGAAGGCTATTTGCATTGTTCAATAACAACACCTATGGGCTGAGTGTGCAATTCTTGCTCAATATTCAGCATAAAGACACCAGTTATTGTTCAATTTCAGGCTTTTTCAATAATTTCTTTTCTTAATGGCTGTAAATGAAAGTTTTATCTCTCTAATGTTATGACTGCCTAATTAATGATGTGAAATACTCACTTTGTTCTTCCTTATCTTAGTATGCACCAGTTGCGCCGTCAACAAAAATTACACAGGTAATGCAGTTCCCTAATTTATCATAGATAACTTTGAATTCACCGTTCTATAGATTATTAATAAATCATTGGTATCAAAATTATTAAAAATCTTAATTTATCAGAAATATTATTTTCATCATCATCGTCATCATCACCACTCTCCTTACCATTAGTATCATTATAATCATCTTCATCATTATTATAATCATCATCAAATTGTTATCTTCATTCCAGCCTGCTGCTTGCAAGGATTTCTCCATTTTCCTGGCTTCATCTATTATGGTAAGGGGCTAATAATATTATCAACAAAGAAAGGACAAATCTTAGTTTAATCAATTCCGGTAACTTGACATTGTAAGAATATGCATAATTATAACAGGTTATCAGTTTATCATGTGACATTTCAACAGTTATCATGTTGTCTATTGAATTTGTCTTGCTACAGCTCCCTGTACCAAGGACTGACTCAAACATCGTCCTGGCATCTGGTCCTATACCACAGCAACTGGTCCATGAACAACAGCTAGTCAAAAACCTGAGATAGCCAAAAACCACAGATAATCAAAAAGCACGGATAGCACATGAATCACAACTGGTGCAGGTAATAATGAAAAATACATACTAGGGCCTGTAAATAAATGAGATATCTTTATTTTTGGTTATCATTTGAGATGGCAATTTCTTTTCTGTTTTTTCGGATATAAATACAGACCTATGGAAATATTTCTTTTTGTTTACTATAATTAGTAAAACTTAAGAATGTTGAAATTTACAGGGAAATTGCAAATTTATGGATGCTTGTTACAGAGGTGCTCATCAACATACGCTTACCCCGAGAGTGCATTATTAAATTATTATTGCTGCATTTTTTTTTTAATTGGGACACATTATTTTTGATACTGCGCCCATCATTTACGGATTTCCCTAACCAGCTATTTGGGGTCTTGACTCTCTAGTTTAACCCTTCTGATGACATGACTGCAAAATAATATTAATGATGTAAAATTCACTTTATATTCTTTCTTATCATAGAATGCAGCAGTTGCACCATCCGCAGAAATTACACAGGTAATGCATAACAAAACATTTCGTTGCTACCATGCCATTTAGCACATTGTCTGTGTTCAATTTTGGATGCATTTTGTTTGATTGTGAGTGATAGCCAAGACACCCGCAACTATCATGTAAATACATTAAATCTCAATACTCTACTCTAAACACATGTCAATAACCAAGGAGTTATCCAACTGACACAACAGCAAAATGCACTGATATGGTACAGCTTCCTGGATCACATTCACAGCCCAATTGACACCCAGCAAAAAACAGATCTGTGAGAACAGCTAGCATCTTGAATCACAGGTCACAGCAAACAATTCTAACAACATTAAGTTAAAAACATTAAGGAGAGTCAAAAACAAATTTACCAGGATCATCATGTCACATGTCCAAACAAATAATGAAGTCCTTTAGTTACGGTTATGTCCACCATGCACTTGCACGCATGCTGGACCACATTCACAGCCCAATAATTGGCACCCAGCAAAAGATATCTGTGAGAATCGTTAAACAGATGTTTGTTTCAATGACACAAGAGAAATGTGCACTGAAATGTGACATGATGATGTTGGTAAGTTTGTTTTGACTCTGTTTAATGTTTTAAACTTTTTGCTGTTGTGTCAGGTGGACAACTACTTGGTTACTGACATGTTTTTAGAGTAGAGTATTGAAGTAATCCTGTATGCAATTTTGGTTAATTTTGATGGACAAGATTTTAAGATATGACCTTGTGAAAAATTACAAGTTTCTTTTTTGGCTTAGTGTACATACATAAACAGTGATGTGTAGATATATGCGATCTAGGATTATTATTTATAAATCACAATTATCACCAGTATTATTATCATCGTCATCAGAATCATCATCCTCGTATTCATCATCATCAGTTCCCCCGCAATAATCTTCATCATTATTATGTTCTTTCCAGCCTGCTGCTTGCAAGGATTTCTCCATTTTTGTTGCATCTTCTATTATGGTAAGAGACTAATAATCTTAACAATTTTAATTGTCAATATTACTTAAATGTAAAGATACTCTTAAAAGGGCATTTCGTGATCCACAGCCTCATCCCCCACTTTTCTCAAAAAAAGTTGAGATTTTTATACCACTGGAAACCTCTGGCTACATAATGTTTATGTACCAAATATTTCTTGCAAATTAATTCGTTTAGCAAAAATATCGTCAAATTTGAATTTCGTTCTGGTATACCAGAACAAAATTACAATAGTGGCCTATGGAGCAGTGTAATACACATAATCATGCATAACTCGCAAACGCAAAATCAGAATCAACTGGAATTTTGGGAATAAGCTTATTTCATGGATATCTACTGAAAAATGTCATAAAAAGAGGTTGCTAGGATCATGAAATCCTCCTTTAATTTCTTGAATTCAGTTGTTGAGCACAAACATTCGAATGTGCATGATATAGCAGGTTAATAGTTATATAATTATCAGGTGATATTTCTAGAGAAGAGCAAAAGAAATCAGTTATAGGTGAAATTAAAGTTCTCATATGGAGGGTTTTTTCACCGACGGAAAATGCAAGAATTTGATTCAGAAATTAATGATGAACAGACTGGATTTATGGCAAATTAGCATATAACTTAAAAACATTTTCGCAATATTGATTGATTTCCCACCTTACAGGCATCCATTCAGGCACAGAGCAACTCAGGACAAGATTCAAAAGAAGACAATGCTAAAACCCAGGGACTTCAACAGTCTCATGAACCAGCTTCAGAATCATCATCATTCACTACTATTACAATTGAATAATTTTGTTTTTATCTTAAGTGGGAAAATGGGATCGGGGCCTGGTATAATGATGTTTGTACCAACCTTGTCATTAGTTTATACTTTTATTTTATTTCTTAATCATTTCCCAGAATATAAGTTTTCAGGGTATATAATTCAAGATTTTTTCTATCTTCCCCACCAGTACAAAACATATTCAGATATTTAAGTTTTTCCAGGATTTCAGGATAATTTTTAAACCTACTTCGTTTTTATTTTGGTTCTCATTAATCTGAAAAAAATTTCAAATTATACTCAAATCAAATACAGTATTTAAAAAAACCAGTTTGCATCTTATGTCCCTGTCAATCAAACTCTCACTGCCTGTGATTGGTTAAGCATAGCATAATTAAAGAAGGTGTCACCCTATTTATGCATTGCTGACTAATCATTGGCCACAGGGAGTTTGATTTGACGAGGATATCGGATGCAAACTTCCATTTTTTAAAATTTCTGCTTTCCCAGTATAAAAAATCATAGTTTGGTAATTTTAAAACATGCATTTAGATTTTACATTTTTAAATATAGCATTTAATTCACAATTTCAATAATTGATAAACCTTTTCATACTTTGGTAATTTAAAAGGAGATATTACGTGATAATTTAGTATACAAAGGTTGGAAGATATATCATTATACCAGGCCCCTTCCAGGAGGGGAGATAGTGAAGGGCGCACACCACTAAATAATCTTCCCATTGAAACACGTGTAAAAACACCTCATTTTGAGACCTTTTGGGCTACTTTTAAAATATTTTATGATGACCAGTCGATTGCAAATCGATGCAAGTTTAACATATGTTTCAATGTATGGGGGTCCTTCCACCTCGTTTTCCCGCTACGAGGCTGAGAACAGCGCCCTCACTGTTTTTGACATGCTCTCAAGACTGCAAACCCGATTCTGCCATTTTCTAATTCGCGGACCTGTTTTTTCAATAATTATAAAAAAGCGACTTTTTAGGCGACTCAAATGATATGTATAAGCTTTACACTTTCATTTAAGCTATAATTCGCCACTCTTTCTGATTAATAAGTCTAAAGACCAGCCCAATATACCTCTAAAAGTTTCTGTATTTTACCTGAACTCATTAGGTTTACACAAATGGCGCATTGATTTAGTGGTGTGCCCCTGAATGATACATATAATTATTTACATGTCGATTAAAAAGGATATTCATCATATCTAAACATTACAATTCCATAAGATGTTGATTTTGTTGAATATTTATTTGCTGTGGTCGTATTTAGCTCATTTGTATTAGCATTTACTGTTGCTTAGGGTGTGGGTAATGTAAATAGTGGGTTATGAGCATCGTCCTTGGTATTCTATCTACTACTGATGAGATACCTGCCAGCAACTACTGATAAGGGGGTAGGAGACATACTTGGTATCTACCTGCTGATGAGGGTGTAAATAACATACTTGGTATGCTATCTACTGATGATTTGAATGGCATAAGCCTACTTGTAATGCAAGCTATTGCTGACGATGGTGTAGATGACATACCTGGTATATCATGCCATCTACTGATGATGAGGGTATAGATGACATACTTGGTATGCTATCTACTGCTGATGAGAGTGTAGATGAAATACTTGGTATGTTATCTACTGATGAAGGTATAAATAACTACACACATGGTATACTATCTACTGCTGATGAGGGTGTAGATGACATAGGCTACTTGGTATGCTATCTACTGCTGATGAGGGTGTAGATGACATACTTGGTAATGCTATCTAATGCTGATGAGGGTGTGGATGACATACTTGGTAATGCTATTTACTGCTGATGAGGGTGTTGATGACATACACTCGTTTAACCAATTAATGAACGAGAATATATTAATGAGGGATATAATAAAAACTTCCGCACCCTACTCCGGGACCCTACTACCACACGGTGTCTCGACCCCGCGCGTCGCCGTTCCTTCAGACGTAGCATTATGCTGCACAACGGCAATTCTGCTTACGCGTTTATCGTGAAAATGGCGTCTGCTGCAGTTATTTTGCTGAGATTACCGATGGATAATTACACGCGAATTTGACATTTTATGAAACAAAATGCTATTTTATGGAATGTTAAAAAGAAAATTAGAATAATTTAAGTCAAAATGTAAATTGATTGAACAGAAATCCTCCAATAAAATCAGGTAAGCTAAATATTAAGCTTATTTACCATGCTGGCGGGCACGTTGACTGGTGTGTGTTGACGTTTGTTTACGATTTTACCGTGATAGTGAAAATATTTATGAGGTATAGTAAAACAAATACAACATGTTTTATTTCGGGAAAGTAGTCAAAACTACTGGTCCCCGGTGGTGGATGATTTGACTACTTCCCTCCGCTGACGCGTCGGGAAGTAGTCAAATCATCCAACACCTCGGGACCAGTAGTTTTGACTACTTCCCCTCAAAACATGTTGTATTTGTATAGGCCTACTACTTCCCCGCGTGCGCGTAATTGCACAGGCGCGGGGAGTAAATTGTTTCGATATATTTTGCAAATCCTTTTTAAAACGTGCGTGGACATATAGATCATCGATTATTAAGGAAATATAAAATTAACTGATAAAGTGATGCTAGTGAAATTTGTTTAAATGTTCTTTATAATTAATTTGTTTAATTGTAAACCTATGTAGGCCTATATAGGACTCTCTTGTACATATATAATATGATTGTAAATATAGTTTAAAATTCAAAATAATTCCAAATCTGTTTCACTATAGGCCTAATACAAATAATGATGCTGGTAAAATCTGTAGGCCTATCAAATGTACTTTGTAACTTGATTTGATTTGATTTAATTCACCTATGTAGGCCTACATATAATTGTAAATAGTTATGATTGTAATTATTGTAATATAGGCCTACATAAGTTTGATTTCGTGTGCATGTGTGTGACGTGAGGGTATGTATGTGTGATATGGGTGTGGGAGAGTAAAGGTGAGAGGGTAGCTTTGCTCCAAAGCCAACCTATTTTCCATCCAATTGAAAGAAAAAATGAAAAAACCATGCCATATGCCCTCTTACACTATAGTAAAGACCCTCCGCTGGCGCGTCGGTCACTGGACTTTCGCGGTTGGTGTGTGGGGTAGACCAATATCTCAGGTAGACAGTGATCTATAAGTGGTCCTACTTTACTTGTTGGTGACTTGCCTATAGTGAAGCTTGCCTTCGGCAAGCTCTGTACAAATACATGTACTGCTGGGTGATGCATGGGAGTGGTATTAATTTTTACAGAATGGATTGGCCTATATACATTTTCTTTACTAATACTAGTCACTTGCTTGGGTTTATTTTACTTGGGGATCTCTGGATCTTCTAAGGTACTGCGAGGGCTCTGATCAAGAGCTACGGTGAGAGGGATGAGAGCGTGGGGGTCCAGGTGGGGGTGTGCGTGATTTGATTTGATTTGATTTACCTTTGTACATATGATTGTAAATAACTTTGATTGTAATTATTGTAATATAGACCTATATACATAAGTTTGATCTTGTGTACATGTGTGTGAGGGTATATTATGTGTGATATGTATGGGGGTGAGTAAGGGTGAGAGGGATGAGAGCGTGGGGGTGTGCGTGAGTGGGTTGTGTATCTTTTATACATTGTACATTATTTAATATTTATATTGATTAGCCTACTATGAGTTATTGTTGTTGTTGTTTGAAATGTATTTTTTGTCTTTTATATGAACGCACCGCCAATTTAGGCGTGTGCCGCTGATTCAAAAGCGTCTGTTCAAATAAATATATAAAATAAATAAGTCAAAATACCGTACTCGGACGCTGGCGTTATTAATAAGATGTCTGGATTACCTAATAAATATTTATGAGGTAAAGTAATCCCTCATATACGTGTAGCCCTTTTCTATTCACAGATTATCCATTGTATTTCTTTTGTTTAAGGTTCGCTGCCCACACCATTACCTAGAGTAATGGAGGTGGCTAGCTGCCCAGAGACCATTATCAACACAATAGCTCAAGATAACGGCAGAGAGTAGTTATTCTTGAGAGGGCACTCACCTCATTTGCATGGCAAAATTACCCGTCTCCTCTGCAGCCAATTTGGTTTCGCTCCATCGAAATCAAGCTGGTCACGGAGGAGACTACTTTCCTTTGTGTTTGTTCATTTGTGTATGGAGAGCCCTTCTTGGAGTCCGTTTGGACTCAGGCTACGCTCTCAGCTAGAGTCCGACGCTGCATTGTACTAGAAACACCTTCTCTGTGAACTCGCTAGAGCAAGGAAAATAAAAACTGGTTTCATTACTATCTGTTTTTGAGCTTTTTGCAGGTCTGCGACCATGGTGTTACCACAACTGTCTTTGCGTCATTAACATGTGCTGGAGTCTAGCACAGGTCAACCAAAGTCCCGGATTTTAATAAGACAATAATGATTGACACACACACCAGGAAGTTTCTCATCCAAAAGAATGAGAAAATTTAAATTCTCACCATTTTGGCCGTTTCTCATCAAAATGTCCGTTTTCTCATCCAAAACTTCCTTTAGTGTATTAAGTTAGCTTAGGCCTATTGATCCTAAATTTGCTGGTAGGGTAAAACTCGTTTTAGGGGGTGTTTAAAAAGTTGGCCACACATGCGTATAGGCCTACATTATCATACTTGAGTGCCCCTCCCGGTGAAATTTGAGACTCATTTGGTCACCGTCCTAAGCGTCCTTGCCCACACGAGTCGCCCAGGAGTAGGCCCTACCCGGCATTATTAATTGTTAGTGGTTAGCCTCCCTAACTTCAGTCGCGTATCGTGTTGTCAATTATCGTTACTTGTGTCCATGGATATGACCCCATGTATAAGTAGGCCCCTAGTCTTCATAGAATTCACACAGTCTATGCCATGTCATTTACGGATACAAAGAGGATAATAATGTTGAGGGCGCCCACAAAATCTTACACCGTCTTACACAATGTTCCAAGGCAAAGTTCAGTTTAATATTTACTCATCGTAAAAATACAGACGTTTTATTATGTGATGATGTTGTCTGGATGGGTGGACAGTTGTCACACTGTGGAAAAACAACAACCGGGAATCCGCATTCATTTACAAATAGCATTAAATTAGTATCACATAGTGGCATCCGTGCAGTGGAAAACCTTAATTCTTTCATCAAAAAGAAATGAAAATGACAAAAAAAACCGGATCCACCTGTACGCCTATAAAATGAGCACAGAAATTTGTCTCAAATATGAATGAATTTTAAGAAACATACGGGATATGATGAACCAATGACCTGACGCCATGATAGTAGGATCTATTAGTCGTTTTATATACAATGTATATACCGTGTTGTCATAATACCAATATTTGACATAATATATAACGAGTAATATTTAGTATTGTAAATATGCAGTTCATATGCACAAACGAACACTGATCTTTATGATATTCAGGTTGTTGTACATCTCATATAACATGTCATATAGGAGGTCATATGTGTTGACCTTCTCCTATTGTATTTGTTCATCTGTGTATGGAGAGGATTAGCGCCATTAAAACTCCATCAGTATTTGGGCGTAGTTCAGTGAACTCACCAGATTGCTATTCCAAGTACTTTGATATTAACAGATAATATGTATTAATGGGTCGAGGCGATTGCATTGAAAAACTAATAAATTATTCATAACAGTTACGTAATCAATCGATAGTGCGGACACTTTTCATTTACAAACCACCAAAATTCGTAATCTTTTAGCGTTGGAAAAGAAACCACGTGAATAGAGTGTCATCCCCCTGATAACGGTCTCGGGCTGCGAGCTGAACAAAAGGAATACCATGGAGATTCTAGAAACACTATGGAAAGGATCACAACATACATGTAGAATCTGAGTTCGTTACTAGTCTCAGGTAGACTTAGAAAACAAATGCATTTACAGCTCAATTTAAATGCAAATGTTACATGGCAAGAGAAAATTATAGAGGGCTACTGCAGTCCGTATAATTGGTGCTCAATTAATAAAGATAGTTAAATTGATGCAAATTAAAATTTAATTAGCATAACGAGGTAATACTCATAAATGAAAAGTAACTGTTTCGTTGAATGTATACTCAGTACATGTATATAAACTTGCCATTAGTTTCTAGAAGGGAATCTGTCTTTATCCTTGCCCAACCCAAAAACGCTCAACGGTCCATGCTAATTAGCTACTAGGCAAGAACCCCGGGATACTACCCGACCAGGGGAGCTTCGCGAGTAACCTGCGGTACTCATTACAAGTCAAGAGGCTGGGAGTGCAAAGCCTTACCAAGGATTATTAAATCAGGATGTGACACTTCGTAATTTGCATGTGTCCAATTCATATGTTAATAGCATATTGTTATTAAAATGATGGTCTGACCTGGCCAGAGGGCGTTAATATAATAGACGTTTGATCAAGGGACAGAGTAGTTTCCGTTTGTATCGGCTACCGAACGAAACATAATTATTATGCACATTCCGACCAGACTAGCTTTGTCAGGCAGAGTAGGCCATGACGCGTGCCGAACGTACATTTTAACAAAAACAATATTATTTGAAGTTTTAATTTTAAAAAAACTTACCCTATTTTACTAAATTACCATGTAAATTAACCGGTAATTTACCGACTCACAACACTGACATGAATACAAGTTTTAGTATTATTTAATAATATTATTTCCTCTATCGGTTGATGCACAATGGTACATGTTGGGGGGGCAAAATAGTTTTGTACTTTAAAATATTAAAATATGAGGGTGGGGGTCATAACAGTTTTAGGTTCATTAACTTGTGAGACAGGGGGTCAACAAAGTTTTTGGTTCACGAAGAGGGGATGGGGGGGGGGGTTAAAAATTTGTAACACGAAAAAATATATTGTCATCCCACCAAAGTATTTCTGAACACTCCCTAAACTTAGTTGATTTTCTGCAAATGTTATTTTTCAGTGAGTTTTGCTTTTATTCTGTGTTAAATTATGGCAAACGGAAACAATCAAAATATGATGTAGCTAGGAAACAAATACTACTAGAGGCAAATGATGGTCATAGACCACAAACCTAGCTGGGGCATGTTTGTGTTGTGGAGGTATCCGACCTGGTCATGAGGTTTGTTGTCACCGAGTTTTGAGTCCTGTACCGTCCTTTTCCAGAAAATGCAATTCTAAGATTTGACCCCAGATGACCTTTGACCTGACCCCTGCAAGATGTTCCCCTGGTTGTGAGGTTGGTTGTCACTGATTTTGATCTTTGACCTGACCCCTGCAAATTGTTCCCCTGGTTGTGAGGTAGGTTGTCACTGAGTTTGAGCCCCATATACCCCTTACTGGGCTATCATTTTCTTCGGAAGGGGGGTCCCAAATATACAGGGGGGTCATAAATTTTCGGAAAGAAAAATACGGGGGGGTATAATACTTTTGATGACCAAAATGTAGGGAGTCACAAGATGACCACAGATAGTGTGTTTATCTTATTCAAAACTAGCAGGAGCTAGTACTAGAGTTAACAGGAGCAGTTTAGTAAACGGGCAGTGGTTAATAAAGATGGTGAACGGTGATGATAAACATGGTGTCTTCGACTAAAACATGAATAAGAATTATTATTACCCAGGTATAATTCTGGCTTACCCTGTCCACCCTGTGTTTTGCAGGTTAGGGTTTGGGGATGTCATTTTTCTTCGGCGGGGGGTCATGAATATGTCGGTGACCGCAGTAAAAATAATTTATGACCCCTATCGCGGGCAAATTTTTTACGACCCCCCCCCCCCTATATTGGGTCGAAAATTTTTTATGACCCTCCCCCCTTCCACCTACAAAGACTCAAGACAAACTATTCATTGCCGGAACAAAGGCGAGGAGCGCACCAAAAGTGCATTAAAAGTACAGGTCTACTAAATGAAGCCTATTATTAACATGATTAAGCATTTTCCAAAGTGAGGGTAAAACACATCTTGTATAATAAGTACAACTTGTCAACTTAACGAACAATTTAACTGCCCGTTTTGATCTTGCCTTGCTTTTCACAGATTGCATTGTAAATTTATGTTTAAGGGCTCGAATAGCGACGTTTTCACATATTTTTTGTGGGACATGAGAGCACATCAGACATATCGAATTGCATTTTGAATACGAGGAATATCCTTCTGCTATCAAATAATTTTGATTTTTTTTTTTGATACACACTTTATGGCAAACTATTAAAAAGTGATTTTTTGAAATTTAACAGTCCTCAAAATAAATTGTATAAACTATAAATCTAACGATATGCACTATGAAGTTGGGATGAACAGCCGTTCATTATATGAAAATTTTGACCTTTCGTATTGAAGATATAGATTTCGACCTCAAAACACTAAAAAGATGTATATAGATCTTTTTGAAAAAAAAATGTTTATGTTTAATATATGAAATGTCAAAATTTTCAATTGATCATGTTGATGGTCGGCTTTTTTTATCCCAGCTACATAGAGTGCAGACAATAATCTAGAAAGTGTGGGTGTGTGTGGGGGGGGGGTGGTGGGGGTGTTGGAGAGGGTTTACCAATTTTGTTTAAATGATTAGGGGCTGTGCAATAATTATGAGCCCTGGGGAAGCAATTTTCGGTAAGCCAAGGGGGGGGGGCAAGCGATTTTTTTGCACACACATTCATGGGGCGTCTTTTTAATTAAACGTTCCAAAAAGGCTTTGGAAAACAGTACGGAAATGCTTTAATATGCAAATTTTCTTGCCGCTCGCACCATATATCAAGAGTTTGCAAATTGGGATCCAAAAAATTGGCAATATGTTCAAAGAGGGGGGGCAAAGATTTTTTGGCAGGCCGGGGGGGGGGCAAGTGATTTTTGGCAGGCCGAGAGGGGGGTGGGGTAAGCAATTTTTGGTGGGCCGTTCAGAAAGTTTACCCCGGGGGGTCATAATTATTGCACAGCCCCTTAAATGTATAAAGCAACTTATGTAGCATTAATGTAAACAAGCAGATTTATAGTTGGGCCAACATAATTATAGTTTGTTTCTTCACACACCAAGTTCTCAAGATGTACCCATGACCTAAGTACCACCATGATGAGCCCCAGGGGGGCCACTCACACACATGGTCTGTACGCATGCGTGTCCAAAAAAGCAAGTAAAAAGGGGTGTTTTTTTCCGGCAAGGTGCGTTACACATTTATTAGGGTCTAAAAAACACTGATTTTCAAGAATAAGGGTAGTTTTCTGAATCTGAACAACTTGTTAAATAGGGTACCTTTTCAAATTGTTGTTAAATTACGAGTCCAAAAGGGTACGGTACATTTGTTGCATTTTCACTAGCCAAAAAAGCTCAAAAACTTGTCAGGGGTAAATTCTATATTAAATAACCTTATTAAGGGGCTAAATTTGCTGGTAGGGTAAAACTCGTTTAGGGGGTGTTTGAAAAAAAAAAATTGGTCACGCATGCGTACACTGTCATATTTGAGTGCCCCTCGGGTGACGAGCTTTACCCCCCCACTGGCTACGCCACTGGTGAACACCCCTACAGACATATGCACCTTGGAATTCATGAATTGTCGAGGTATACTACATACCTGTACCTAGTTCCTCTAGCTTTCAAAATCATCACAGGAAAATTCCAGTATTGAGCATATTTCTTCAGAGTCATCCCTCATATCAGACGATTTAGAGCAAAATTATAAAAGTACAGCTTTCATCAGCAGTGATACCAAGATATAATTCCAGTTCAATGAATTGGTGGTCTGATACATTAGGCCAAATTCATATCAGCAGTCAGCACCCAAATTAGATTTCATTAAATTAACTTTTAAACTTTCCAAACTATGCCACAGTATACTCCAATACTTATACTAAAGTACAGCTGAGTCCCACAACAGGGCTCACAACCAACAAACATGTTATTTATATAGCCAAGGTCAATTATTTGTAACCCTTTTCCCTAAAATTCAGCATTGCTTTCATTCTCCTGCCACAGTTTCAGGACATATTATTCATACCCTGTAAACACCACTATAAATCATGGAAATTCTCTTATTCCCATGCTATAATTGAAACTCCACTACATTGACATTTAACCTTGAATGCCATTATTTTAACTAGTGCTTACTACACTCTAAATTACAGGGATTTGAATTCAAATCCAAAAAACTTACTTTCAAAACTTAGTTAGGGACCAATCAATATAGGATTAAAATAAGTCTTTACAAAGTTTTATAAATTTCAGTCCCACAAGGACTTCAAAGATTTATTTTCAAGTTTAAAAGATTTAATTTTTAAATCCGATGCGGACTGTAATCAGTGACAAAACCTTTGGATTAAAAAATAAGACTATCCTTAGACTTAAAATGTCAAATCCTTGAAAGATTAAAAATGCAAGTGACAGCAAGTCCATTGGATTTAATATTCAAGTCCTTTAAGATTTACTTTTAAGCATATCTGGGATTTATTTCAAAATAATATAAATTTTTATGGGGATTTAAATATCGATATTAAAATACAAGTCTGTGTGACTTCTTATCAAGTAATACGTCTACTCACGGCAGTAATACCAAGTCAGGACTCCCGGGGGATCACTCAAATAAATGGTCTGTACGCATGCGTGACCAAAAAACAAGTAAAAGGGGGTGTTTTTTTTAGGCAAGGCAAGTTGCGCGCGTGACGCGTTTAGGGTCTAAAAAACAGTGATTTTCAAGAATAAGGGTAGTTTTCTGAAACTGGACAACTTGTTTAGGGTACCTTTTCAAATTTTTGGTAAATTATGAGTCCAAAAGGGGTACATTTGTTGCATTTTCACCAGCCAAAAACTCAATAGGGGGTAAATTCTACACTAAATTACTTTATCAAAGGGCTAAATTTGCTGGTAGGGTAAAACTCGTTTAGGGGGTGTTTGAAAAAAATTTGGTCACGCATGCGTACACTGTCATATTTGAGTGTCCCCCCGGGTCAGGACTACTTCTTTCATAAAGTTCAAGCAATCACCAATTATCACCAGGCATCACCAACCATCACCAGCTATCACTAGCCATCACCAACCGTCACCAGCTATCACCAGCCATCACCAGCCATCACCAGCTATCACTAGCCATCACCAACCGTCACCACCTTTCAATTCCCTCTGAGCCCTTCCAAAATCATATTAGCCATCAATCCTCTCATACACACATTCCCTGGGCTTGGATGACGAACAGATGATAGGCCTAATTGCATTTTGAGAACAGGGTATGAGTTTAGTTTTTTGTACCCATTATTGTCAAAGGTTATTCAATGAATATACAAATATATTGGGGTTCAAGAACTGTGCCCTGATAGATGAGCAAAAGAACATGTGCAATTTCACTTTGTTGTAGTTCGCAACACAAACTTAAACTAGTCAAATAATTCTTACATAGCATCAAGTCAGGGTTTCATACTCAAAGGGTAACAAAAAAAAACATGTGCAATTTCACTTAGTTGCCAGCGGAAGAAAACGGGAAGATTACAGTGGTTTGTTGCCAGCGGAAGAACCCGAACGATTACAATACCTAGCTGGGGGGTGTAAACCCCCCAGCTAGGTAATAATCGCTCCTGGGTGTCACCCATGCATACTTTTTTAATGTAGGCCAACCGGTAGGGGCATATTATTGCCAATCACAAAGTTTGAAATTGTAATTGTTTAATGTATGCTACTCCCTAACAGAATATGTTTATAGGCACGCTGGGTAAGTGACGTACTTAAATCGGATTAACTACCATAACAATAGATGAATACAATTTTGACTATAGGCTATCGCCCGCACTCACGTTCATGCAGTAGGACAAGAAGAGTAGGACCTACCGATGCATTGAACCATAGATGTCAAAGAGATGCTAATCACTTGCACCTGTAAGATTAGTCTCTTTGCAAAGAACGGTATTGTATTCAATCTATTATAGACTTATTATATGATTGAAGACAGGTGTACAGACGGCTTGACGTGATCGCGTGAGCCTATGATTTTTTTTTTCTGGGGTCTTGTGGTCTACGCTGGTTATCATCGATGTTGAAGTGCCTATAATAGTTCAATGTAAGAAAATGAGCCAATAGACGTGATGAATAAAGATCGGATTTTTGGATTATTAGTGGCGGTATACAATTAAATGTCAAAATTACGGAGCTATTCTACTTTTCAACAATAATTCATACTGGCAGGCTACACCAAGAAGTGTTAGTGCAGATTGATATTTTTCGGGATACTTTTCCACAGGGAGGAAGCACATGGCAAAAACTATTGCCGCAGGTGCCATTTTGGAAGGTCACGTGAAGTGTCAAATGATTTTTTGACTTCAAATACTCACTGTATTTCATATCTTATGCTTGTCGTATATTTCCTTTCTATTATCGATA
Source organism: Amphiura filiformis (assembly GCF_039555335.1). Lineage (NCBI taxonomy): Eukaryota > Metazoa > Echinodermata > Ophiuroidea > Amphilepidida > Amphiuridae > Amphiura > Amphiura filiformis. Next base: position 5,050,098 of record NC_092633.1, read on the forward strand.
GTTAGTTTCAATTTCGACATTACTATATCAACAAGACATTCCCTTATCAAATTAAAAGACTTTCTTGCAGAAACAAATCACTGTGGCCTGATGGGATCATAGTAGTTGACCCACTTCCGCCCGGTCTAACCTTGCTTGGGGGCGCTTTTTACTATCTTCAACAGGTTTGATTCGCTAAACTTACGACACCTTTATGTGGTGACCTCAATCACATGGGCTGAGTAAGAGTTGATGTGAATTATTCATAACCGATCGATACCTTGCCTCACTTTGTTGAGAGCAAGCCAACAAAATTTGCAATAGGTTTGCGTGGCTAAACAAAAGCCGTGAATTTAGTGTCACCCCCCTGGCCTTACTGTGACCTACCCATAATGGGGAGCACCATTGGACACACGTTACTAGGTGTTTCAAATATCTGGTTACTCACATTTTTCTAAAATATAAATTTCATGGTGTTGAAACCCTAGAACAAACGTTGACAACTCTTTGCATTATTCACTAATCATTTGAATAACAACGGTCACAGGGTGAATACACTCCAGCGGATTAATAACCTACCAAACCACTTCAAATACAAATGTAAATTGAGATCAATAACTATTATTGATTTGATAATGCTGGCGTCTGAGGTGTTAGTGTTTTTAATTCAAGAAAGTACAGTTTGGCATTAAACTTATTTTAAACAATTATATATACATATTTTGATGCAAACAATTTAATTTTGCTCGCCGTATATGTAAGATAAACGGTTCAAAACAGACCATTACCAGAAATAATGGGTGTGTTGTTCATGACTGGCTCAATGTTAGTTGGTTTGAGGTTTCGACCCTATCGGGGTCTCAACCCCGGGGGGCACTCAACACAAATGACCATACGGGTATGCTCCCCGGAAAGACCCCCTTTTGGGTTTCGCAGCTCCGAAAGACCCCTATATTTGACCAAAATAAAGCTCCGAAAGACCCTTGATTTTGATAATTTCAGCTCTAAAAGACCCAAAAATTGCTCATTCCTCATATTTCTTGTTTTTCAGGCAATTTTCAACCAGAAAGACCCTGATTTTGACTTTTCGCAGCTCCAAAAGACCCCATTTTACTTGTTCAAAGCCCGGTTCGCAGCTCCGAAAGACCCCCTTTTACCGGTACGCCGTCAGCTCCCAAAGACCCACCAGCTCAAAATTCCGGGGGAGCATACCCACCAAAAATTTTTGATGTGCCCCCCCCCGGGGTCTCAACCTCAAACCAACTAACATCTCACCAGTCATGAACAACACGCCCATTATTTCTGATAAGGGAACGTTCATAAATACTTTGGTAGGGGGGGCTGGAAAATTTTGATTTCGGTATGTCAAAACTTTTTTGACCCCCCTCTGTCTGTATGTTAAACTTTTAGATCCCCCCCCCCTCTTTATGGACTGAAAACTTTTTGACCCCCCTTTGTAAACACCCAAACTTTTTACCCCCCCACACACACATAATGAAGGTATACTAGTACTTAAAATACTCCACTCTTGTTTCCACTATAGGTAATGCTTTATTTTACTAGTACAGTGGATTAAACTTATACAGTTTCAACCTTGTTACAAATTCAAGCAAACAGATCCGCAATAAATTATTCATTTATCAGTGTCACTCTTACAGGCCTTATTAGGCCTAAATTGTCAGGACATCATAAAATATAAATAAATTGCTTTCAAATAAGGTCTCAAAAGTTATTGCATGGATGTATCAGGGGTGTATCCAGCTTTCTTGGTGTGGGGGATGACATTTTGCGGCACAGACGAAAAACAATTGCAGTTGCTTTACATACATATATACCGGAGCTTTAAAAAATGCTTTACTCCACGCCAGTAACGCAGCAAAAATTTTGTATTTTACTCTATTTACGCCTATGATCGGGATGAAAAGAGCTTTATTGTGACAATGTAAAGGCGTAAGCCTTTTAAATTTGTATTTAACTTTTGGACCCCCCTTTATGGGTGTCAAAACTTTCTTGACGCCCCCTTTTGCCATGTCAAAAACTTTTTGACCCCCCCTTTTGGAAGGTCAAAACTTTTTGACCCCCCCTAAATTTTCCAGCCCCCCCCACCAAGGTATTTATGAACGTTCCCTAATGGTCTGTGTCTCACCCTTTATCTACTACATCCAGTTGCTGAAAAGGCTTTTAAAACTAGTGCATAGAAGTAAGCTGAAGTAGAAGTGGAAGTATGTAGGCCTATTATTAGTCTTGTATTGTAGGCCCCGGGTTGTAGGCCTCATGATATCGCGGAATTGTAATATAAACGTTCCAAAAACATGAAAACTTGATGTAAACATTTTAATATAATGTGACATAAGTATTTTGCAAAAATGAATGCCAAAAATATTTTACAATGATATTTGTTCAATTTTTTGTTGTTGTAGTGCCAAAAATAAAACAAAACTTCCACGAACTTACTCCATGGAGGTGCTCCTACATAAGAGGAATACTTATCGCCATTGCAAACAAACAAGAACA